>NC_054547.1:30257845-30496974 GCF_017654505.1 Polyodon spathula
ATATATATATATTTAATATATATATATATAATATATATATTAGATATATATATAGTACAAATTGGTTCGACGTGGACCGAGATTAAATGTTATTTTGTGGTCCACGTCCCCCTATTGAGTATTAATTTGTTGTTTTGTGAAGTGTGAAGTGTGAAGATGTAAGAGTGTACAAATAAATAATCTCTAAGAGATCGTCTTACCCTCCTCTCTCTCTCTCTCTCTCTCTCTCTCTCTCTCTCTCTCTCTCTCTCTATATATCTCTCTCTATATATATATATATATATATATATATATATATAAACAAGTAGCTTTCGAGTTAAGGTGAAAAAAAGCAGTAACTATAGAACTGTGGATAGTTGGGATTTATGCAAATATTAGAATTACAAGAGCCAATCAAATCACACGAAACTGCAAAACTATATAGAAATATAAAAAAATAGATATGATTCCTAAACCAAATTTTAAACTGAATTGTGTTATTGACAATTTATCATTGATTAACCTTCAGTTTGGTGAAGGTCCTTGCTCACAGCAGCACTGACAGTGTTAGATTCCACAAACACAGTTTGTACTAATTTAATCAACAGTGTTTATGCCAGCAATGTATCAGAGTTTTGCTTTAGGCTGCTCACAGTTGTAATTGCAATGTTTTTCATCAATCTGGTGGTGTTTTCTAAATATGCTCTTTAAAAAGGTGCCAGTCAATCAATCAATCATCGAGCTAACCCATCATACCAATTCAGTGGCTTTCAGCTTCTCAGGATGTGGTCATTAGATTTTGAAAGGTGTAATAAAACAAGCATGTCTCTTACAGGTATCAGAAAACATGAATATATGCTTCTGTCAAACACTATAGATCAACGCAAATGGACAATAACTAAAAGAAATTAATGTAAGCTGACACTTTTTTAAAACAAATTTTGAACTTGGTGACTGATAGGGAGCTGCTCTTATGCACCACCATACTTGTTGCAGTTTCTTAGCAACTGTTACTTCTTGTGAAATACACAAAGAGGCATACAAAGAACTTCAAATGGCACCAAAATGGGCATTTACAGCTCAATGGTAGTCATGGCACCTCATTAAAAACTGTTAAATCTATCTCATTGATTCTGCGACAGTATAGTATAAAAAAATCATTATTTCTTCTCGAAAGAGTCAGTGCTGTGGATTTAATAATTCATGTATTCTTATTATTTGATGTAAGCTTAATGATTTGCCCTCTAATTCTTATGTAACCTGAGCACGACACAGATTTGGGCTTTCAATCCTCTCAAAGAAATTGTTTTGATAAAGCAGAAGTATGAATTAGTCATTTAGCAGACACTTTTATCCAAAGAGACTTACAGAGACTAGGGGGTGAACAATTCATCAACAAATGCCACTGCAGAGCCACTTACAAATGGACCTCAGCTTAACTCGGCTAAAAAATGCTTAGACTGACTTTCAAATATTATATTGTCTATCTTTGAATTACAAAGGGCTGAGGAATTAGTTATTGTGAGTTCTTATAATAACTTAAGATTAAAAATACTACTAATAAACGGTGATCAGTTTATATGAATATGCAGATATATGCATAGCACTGTGGGTATATGTAGATGTCGTCAAAAGTTTATATACCCCAATGGAAATTTATAATTTCTCAAAATGTATTGAAAACAAAGAATTTTAGGAAAAATCTTTTGTAGCAAAGGTTTTGCTTTTGTGGATGAGGAAAACAAGTAACAAGAAATAGATGTTTACAATGATCTATTTCAGCAATTCTTTTTACAAAACTCCAAAAATGCTAATTCAAAAGTATTCATACCCTCTGATGCTTTGATAGTATTGTCTATAAGGTGCTAGAAATTTCAATATGATAATGCAGAACCAAATTCTAGGTCTAGAAAATGCTGGATTGTAGGTGTACATTCTTAGAGAGTATAAAAGAGTTAGGCATGATTGCTGTCATTACCAATAAGTCAATATGGGAAAAGGTGAAGCGCTATCTGAAGACCGTAGGCAGAAAAGTATTTATTGTCATAAAGCTGAAGAATACAAGAAGATTTCGAAGCATTTGAGTATCCCAATTTCAAATATTGTTTCCATTATCAAGAAGTACTGTCACAACTCTCCCTCGGTCTGGACGAAAGAAGGTTATTTCCTACGAACAAGTAAAAGAATTGTAAGGAAGGTTAATAACAATCCAGGATTGTCTACCAAAGACAGCCAAACCATTTCATGGTAAAGGTCTAAATGGTTGAGGGCTAAGGAAAAAGACACTATTAGGAAAACGTCACAAGGACAATCGCTTAAAGCTTGCAAAAAGGCATTTGAATGATGGATATGGTCAAAGGTTTTGTGGAGTGATGAAACAGAAATTGACATATTTGGTCACGCTGATAGTCGGTACGTTTGGAGAAAGTCTGGTAAGGCGTACAAAGAAAAGAACACCATACCTACTGTCAAGCATGGAGGTGGTAATATCCTTCTATGGGACTGTTTTTCCTCTAATGGCACAATGAATTTATTTCCAATACATGATAAAAATGTATTCTATAGCATACCAAAAGATATTGGCCAATCATCTAAAACCCTTTACTACAAAACATGGTTTATAGCTCAACTGAACCTTCCAACACAACAGTGATACAAAGCACATATCAAAATCTAGTTCAGAATGGTTCAAGAAGAATAAAATCAGGGTTCTGGAATGGCCTAGTCAAAGTCCTGATCTAAATCTGACTGAGAATCTTTGGTATGAGTTGAAGAAGGCTGTGCACAAGAGAAATCCCCGGAATTTGAATGAACTAGAACAATTTTGCATTGCAGAATAGTCAAAAATCACTAAAGAATCATGCCAAAAAATAATTGACAAAAATCCTAACCATTAAAAAAAGGTTATTATTGCTAAAGGTGCCTCAACCAGCTATCAATTTAATTTTCCTTGTCAGGGTATGAATACTTTAGAATTAGCGTTTTTGGAGTTTTGCAAAAAAATTGCTGAAATAAATAATACATTTCTTGTAACTTTTTTCCTCGTCCACAAAAGCAAAACTTTTGCTACAAAAGATTTTTCCTGTAATAATTATATATATATATATATATATATATATATATATATATATATATATATATATATATATATATAATAAAGAGCTCTTTTAGGTACTGTACATGTAAGTTAATTCATTCACTGAATTTCTTCTTGAACTTCTTGCATTATTATTATTATTATTATTAATAATAATAATAATAATAATAATAATAATAATAATAATAATAATAATAATAATAATAATAAATATAGCAGAGATATTTGTCCTATATAGAGACATGATTAGAAATAGATTTCTGTGTGACTTAGCATTTTTAAGTTGAACTCATTTAGAAAAAAGCATAATCTAAGTGCACGCATGTTTTGCATTACAGTGAGAATCATACGGTATGTTACGACATTATTTTGTGTTGTGAATTGTTGTTGCCCGACAGTGGTCATGGATGTAAGTAAAAGAGATTGTTTACTACCATCTACTAAGTTATTTTCTAGATTGACCGCTGAGCTGGCAAATCTACAGATTTACCGATTTTCCACATGAACCGTAACATATGAATGCCTGGGGTGGTGATAACCCCAGAAGTGGTATATATCATCGAAACCACACGGCCCAAAGTGGTTTGTACCGATTATAACACGGCTACCTGTTAGTTGTGGGAAGAAAAATAATTAAAATACATTTAAATTAAGACAAAACCAGAAACTTTTATTGTGTATACATCCACAGTGTAATATAGTCCCAAATTTAATTTAATTTAATTCATCATTCGCTTATTAAAAATAAACTGCACATGTTTGCAAAATATTGTGAATTTCTGCATCGAAAGTGCCATCTCATTACAAATTACAGGACTGAGCACAAGCTGTGATGATGGGCGGAGTTTCAAATGACAATAAGGAAGTAAGGGGAGCAGCTGCGATGGAGACTGAAGCCGGATCTTGAATTGAGTTTGTGAACTCGTTATATGTGAGGCACATATATTCTAGTACATTTTCATCCTTTTGGCTCTCAAAATATGTTTTTGTTAGTTGTCGGACACCTTCGCGTCCAAGTCATGCCAGACTAAGTTGATGACTGAACCAGACTTTATGCACCAATCGGACCGCGGTGTCAGGGGACAGTACCTCAGTTTCCTGCAGACACTTCAAATCCAGTAATTCGGGGGGTGGTGTCTGGCCTTGTCTTTACCTGCTTTTTTAAGAGTTTTCCTGACATGAATAAATTATTGCTGGTTTTAAACTCGCTGTCAGCAGAGATGTTAAAACTACTACTGTTAAAATATGTATTTAGTCCAGCTCAGCGTTAGAAAACTAGAGACTGGATACTGATCCCCAGTTGAACTTCTTGCATTGGCATAAAATTCCCTTAATGTTGTTGAGATTTTTTGAACATCCTCATAAAATGGGAATTTTTAAGTACATTAACCAGCCCATGCTGTAGTGTTTTGTGTGTGTTTTTTTCAATCTTTGTTTTCTTCTATTTCCTTTAGCTGCTCCTCATCTACTATTATGTGGTCTACTCTTGCTGGTGCACTTATTTTCTTTATTAATTTTTTTCAGGTAGACTGCTGTCTTCATTCAGAAAATTGGTGTTGTACCAGTTATATCATCCCAAATATATTAAAGGAAATAGGTCAAATGCCACTCATTTGTGGAAGTGGTTTTGTAACTAATAACATAAAATGGCAGTTTGTCATGGAATTTAGAATGTAGTGGTGCGTAGTGATTTATTCAGTGTGAAGCGGCTCATTATGCAAGCCGTGCTATACTCTATATATACGCATGGTCGTGTGATGCTGCTTAACTAATCAGAGGTTGTTCTTTTTCCAAGCTGTGTTATAAACATGTAGCAGGGTTTTCTGTGTTAAGCACTTCGAGAGGCTAAAATGTTACGAACGACTGCTAAAAGAATAACCAATTATTTTCAAAGCAAAAATAGTGACAATGAATGCAAGGAGTCAAAATGAGCCGTCAATCAGGGCAGTCCACCGCCTAATACTATATTTGCACCGGCTGCTTCATTAAAAAAAATATTATGATTATTTTTGGGTATTATCATTCAGTCCACTTTTTGTTGTATTATTGTACTGTAAGGTGATATATAGTGCATAATAGCTATACATATGTACCAAAAAAAGAATTTAAAAAAGCATGTTCCTTTTGGTTGTGATATCGTAACACTGGTCAAACAAAACTTACATGTTTACAGAGTAAAAGCTGACAATTTGTTTTTAATTGAAAGCACTTTGGAGATTATACACACAGCATAACCTAACTGTGTGATTTAAAAGATTAACCAGCTTTCAATTGAAATGGGTTGGTTCAGTGAGACCTTAAATCAAAAATTATTCAGAACTGCTGTATTCGTCCCATCCCTAATATATATAATATATATATATATATATATATATATATATATATATATATATATATATATATATATATATATATATATATATATAGTATCTTTTTTTATTTACAGTCATGGACTAAAATGTAAAATGCATTTCCCTTTTAGTATTCTAATTTTGCCTTGGTAAATTGTCGATTCAATTGTCTTTTTACTTCTTTATAAGCGCTTTATCTTTAACTTTAAGAAGTGTCTGCATAAAATAATTACATTAAATTTAAATTTTGCTGCCAGTCAGCTTGTGATAAAATCTCATAGGACTCTTCTTTGTGGAAAGCCTTCAATGTGTAAACTATTACACCCAATTGCTACCAAATAAGAATATTGTATTAAATCTAGATTAGTAAAGCTCCATTAATTCCATTGAACAGTGTGACATCCTAAGGAATGTCGCCGACTGAAGCTACAAATAATTAAGACTACGTGTATTGTAATGACTTCTAAAAAAAAAAAAAAAAAAAAAACAAAAACACAGAAGTTTACGTGTTTACAAATGGTAGAATTGTGGTAGAATCGCAGAATGGTGGTTTAACACTCAAAACACTGTGTAAAAGGCATTATATATTGTGCCAGCAGGAAGCTTGGTTGGAACTGAGTTGCCAATGCTGAGGGGTGGAGTCGATCTCAAAAATATGTCTGGCTTTATTTTGCGTTAATTGGCAAGGCGACTTTTATTCAATCTAATTTTCCAGTTTGTTTTTAATTAGTTTTTCTAATGCAGTGGCATTTCCAGGTCTCTCAGACTGATTGAATAGCACCACAGAATAGAATATCAGCAACCTAACAGGTGGATTCAAACACATTGGCGTTTTCTAGCCAGCATTGTATTTCCTGTTAAATAATGACGCTACAGATTTCAAATTACAGCTTATTTGACATAAGGTATGTATTAGGAGGCAGGGGTTCGAAGTATTTGACTAAATAGTTGTGATATTAATATATCAAACTTGTAGATACCCTTTACTCCACACAAAATGCACATCTTCACTGGTTTTGAGGAAAAACATCAGTTGCAAATGAAATCTGGCAAAGCTCAGTCTCTCTCTCTCTCTCTCTCTCTCTCTCTCTCTCTCTCTCTCTCTCTCTCTCTCTCTCTCTCTCTCTCTCAAAGAAGTGTCAAATGTAACATCTTGGAGTGCTGCTGTAAATTATTAATATCAGTTTGCCGTAATAATTTACCCACAGTGCCGGCTTTTGAGCCAGCGGTTCAAAACATGCCATCTGGCTATAAAACAAGGTCTACATGGTGCTCTCTTAGGGCACTTTAGTTACACTTCACAGACACACATGCTGAAAAACACAGCGCAGGCCTCTGCACTGAGAGAAATCAGCAAAATCAAAAGGTCAAAATCAATATGAAGTCGATAGACCTGTTTTGGCTATAAACAAATATATTACAAATACTAAGAAATGACTTGGAGGCAACCTAACAACGTGATACATAACAGCTTCCCGAAATAATGCATATTCCCTCTGTAATAAGTTCATGGGTTGCTGACAACAACTCAAGTGTTAGTCTCTCTGTTGGCTGATAATTCAGGTTATAGCCCTACACCACGTTCTGATCCATTTTAACTGATAACTCCCTTTTATCGAGTAGACGTGAACTTGATCTCAGTCCTAACGCATGTTAAAAAGTAGTGTGCAACAAAAACTGCAGACTAATAATGAAGTATATTGTTTGCGACTTAGATACATTTGTCAACATTTAAATTATATTCCTAAGCTACTGTTTAATCATAAAGATTCAAGACAAAATTATTGACATTCACTGCCATCATTTCTCATTGTAAAACTAATTTAAGTTCCTTGTGCAATTATTTTATCAGTAGCTCCAGTCTATATATTTATTTCAACTGCAGCGTTGCTGCCAGAGTGGGTCTCGTCTGTCCCACAGCTCATGCATGCTCCTGATCATCATTCAGGCAAGTAGTCGGCTGAGATGATTTCCGATGCTTTCCTGGAAGAGAGCCATTAACCTCTGTCACATACCCGGTAGAACTGAGGTCAGGAAACTTGCAGCCCTCCAAGAATGTGTTCACAGGCAGTGCTGAGATCTGAACCCAAATGGCTCAGCTATAGAAGTTAAGCACATACAGTCACAGCATAGTCAGCCTGTTATTTCACCTTGCATGTTTTCCTTTCACAGCAAACCACATGGGACCTACTGCAATAAGAGTAAAAGGTATTAACAGATGTAGGTGTCTAGCAACAGTGAGCTATCAAAAAATAAACATGGTGCAGACACAACCCTGGACACCAGCTAAAGAGATAAGGCTACTGGGCAATTTCTGAAGTGATGCTCTGTTCTGATAACAAACATTTACAGTATCTTTGTTTTCCGTCTGTACTACTGATAAAATAATCTCCATATCAACCCTGCTCCCAGGCCCACTGTAAGCCATGTTTTACTGAAGCAGACATTAATTTTACTTTGATTTAACTTCACATTAATCTAGACTGAAAAACAAGGACATTCACCAACTGGAAATCAATGCAACAAAATACACTAAATATAACATGTGTAAAATTATTATTAACACTACAGTTAATTACCAAGTGCATACTGTATATAGTATCACAGTAGTCCTTTAAGATAATAATAATAATAATAATAATAATAATAATAATAATAATAATAATAATAAATAATAATAATAATACAGGGCTCACTGGATTAATCTGAAAAGGGTTCAGACAATTAAATTTCCACATCAAAACCTATAATTTTCACTACAGAATTCTTAAAGGGCCTTCTATACAGTTACCAGTGTACTAGTGGAGTGTGCTAAAAAAACATTTTCAGAGTAATTACAGAATAATGCAAAGCTGTTAGCTCTTAACTAAATGCACAGTTTCTCATGTTTACACAATCATTGAGTATCAATCATTCACAGACTGACACCTTTATTTAATATAGAATCTGTCGTGATAAAACAAACTCAAATCCATTCATATTTTATAAGAAATACTTTTCATACCTTTCTTTAAAAAAAAAAAACACTTTCCTTAGTTTTCTTAGAAATGCATCATCAGTGAAATGTGGGATTGTAGTACTGGGCAAGGTGTTATCTCTGGTTAAACTTGACAAAAAAAATACATAGCCCAGTTTCCAACATAGTAGTTTGAGTTAGGTACAGTGATTACCATAATAGGATAACTGAAACATCAGGGGAAAAAAAAAACAACCTTCTAAACCTTTTTTTAGGTCCATGCATGTCCTTTAAAATAGCAAGTTCACAGTGTTTATGGGAAGATATATTAAATAAAGTAAACTCTAATAAATCTGCACCTAGAGGAAATCAATTCTGACAGTCTCTTATTTCCTGCATTAGCATCCAAAAAACAAAATATCTGCCAATCTATTCTTTATTGCATTTGCCATCTTTGAAACAGAGGCAACCAAAATTAAACCAGCTGCTGAAATGTATATGCACCTGCAGGGCTTTCAACTTGCATTCATATTAAAAAAAAAAAAAAAAAATGTAATGTGTTTGCACTTCAAAGGGGTGACTGCATGTGTTATATGAAGTCCAGGCTTTGCAAAAAAAATACAAGCTTTCAAATTCTTTAGATGGAAAGAAGTGAGGAGCTGTATAATTTTCATACTATAAGGTGTCGGGTACATATTGTCTATTTTTCTTGTTCATTTTTAACAATTATTTTCCAATCTATTCACCCTGCATTTATAACGTGCTGCTCATATACCATGCTTTGTCGTTAACAGAACCTGGTAGTGAACTACCAACTTCACAGTTCCTGAGCGAGCGCCTCAACCACTGTACAAAACAATGGATCGCCCTTGACGTCTGTATTTTTCAAGCATTTCCTGGTCTCATTCTCATGGTTCAGCAGCATCCATGATGGTCGCGCATCAAACAACACTGAACGCTACACGTGAATGCCCGACAGTGTACGGAAAGAACAAAATTGGTGCATTTCACACAATTAAAATGTAAACGTGGCATATAGACAGACTGAACACCTCAATATACTGCCAGATTGTGATACTCAAGCTTTCTCGTCATTGGTAAAGTGGTTCTGAGTAATGCAAGTATGGTATAGAGTAATGCACAGGCAAAGATATGCATTCCCAGCACTGACCCAATAAGTATGTCCCCTCTGTGACAAGGATTTGTGTTAATTTCATTTTTGTGTTCTCTATATTTCTTTGTGTTTTATATTATGGAGGTATACAAATTGTCTTAAAAAATGTATGGTGACAAAAAATGTCCTGGTACTTTTTCAATTTTGGAGCCATTGTTCTTTTTTTATGCTGTATCATTTGGGAAAAAAATTAAAAAAAAAATCTGTTTGATAAAACAAAAATAAAGGTTTTTGAGTTTCTGCTATATTTAGTGAAGTTAATAGTATTTGTAAATAGTTAAATGGATAAAATGATTAGAATTATAGGATTACGAAAACTCAGCATTCTTTCCATGAAAGTCGCTAAATACAAAATCAAATGAGAACGTTCCCTTTGGGTTACATCTCCTATTCTAAATCACCCATAACCATGCTACATCACTTCAGCATTTGTGTTTCACTGATCTTCTACTGTATATGAAAATGTGCAATGCTCCAAACGTACGATTAATTGTTCTCAGAAACTGAAGCCAGTTAAATCTTCTTTGCAAGCTGCCACTTCAACATGTGAGAATGTTTAATCTCTGCACATACTTGTAGCCAAGCAGAAGCCCTGTCAGTGATATAAGTTTGGCAGGGATGGGTTACATCTATTCCTGCCAACGTTCCCAGGTGTGGCTATTCTCTAATTAGGTATTTGAGCGCTAAATGGCCACACACATATAAAAGGGAGAGAAAACCCTTTTGTTTGAAGGAGTTTGGGGTGAGTGTTTGAGCTGTGTTTTTGAAGAATCTAGTGAAGGCTCGGCCCAGGCTGGACAACATTTATTTAGAAGTGTATGTATTTTTTTTTTTGTTTGGACCTTTGTTTCTTTGTTTTGTTTGTAATTGTTGAATAAACTTGCACAAACATCGCTTCACTGCAGATTTCCTGTTTCACCTTGGGCAACAGCGCTATCCTGCCACAATCATAGTATGCAAAAGACTTGGAAAAATAGTTTTAACATTTACAAAGTACTCTCTTCTGGTCAAAGCATTGCTTTATGAGGCATAATTACATTTTCAATCACAAGTTCAAATCATGCCAATGACAGGTGAGGCTGGGTTCCTGTCAATATTCCAACCGCGAGAGACTTTTATGGACAAAGCAGTGTATTTAATAGCATTAGCATATAAGCGATGGCAGTTGATGCATTGTGTCCAATATTGCTAAACAGCGGCTCTGCCATTCCAGATTGTATCATGATGCTGATAATGATGTATTGTGGCCAAGGGCTTTATTGTGGAGATGCATTGCTTCTGGTTATTTTATTTTATACATTATTACTCTGCTGAACTGACCCATATTTTGATAACAGAACAACAAAAAAAGGTATATTGTACGTTATTTTTATAATGTATTTATATTATTATTGTTAGTAGTAACATGTATTCTGTTGTGTACAGACGAATTAAAGCCGTCATTGTTGTGCGAGACCGGCGAAAAGTCAGATTCATAATACAGTCACATGAATGAAGTTAAAATTCCCATTCATAAAAACCTTGTGCAGAAGGTGGTCATCTCCCGAGTTAATTAATTGATTAATTGTTGCTAATCGGGAGATGGTCCCCTGTCTAAAAGCCTACAGCTGTCTGTACCAGGTGGAGAATGTCAGAGGAGAGACGTAAGTCTGTGCAAAATGATTAAAAAAACTGAAGTAAAAAAACAATTGCTATACATGCTGGCTAAAACCCAGCATGATACTTGTTTGTTTAGTTCACTGCAGTTTTGTTTTTGTTTGTTTGATTGGCCCTTGTGCCCTTTTGTTTGGTGTTTTGTATAAATCTATTTTACTATTTAATAAATAAAACACTGAGCGCCATTGCGCTTCAGTTTTGCCCTGCCCTTCGTTTGTTTTCAGTCTGCTTCTGGTCTGACGTCACCACTGAAAGCTATCCTGTACATGGCATTGATGTAAAATAACAAAAACAAGTAGAGGATAAGAATTTTTCACTATTCCGTCTGCATTTTTTCTTAGCTGCCGAATGCTGTTCAGCCAAGTAGGTATTGCAATTCTATTTTCAGACACTTGTATATAACCAAGTAAAAGCCCACAAGGGAAATACTTGTAGATTTTTTTTTATATAGAAGACTAAAATAATAAATGTATCCACAGCACAAATACCCATAGCTGCAGTACATAGAGAATGCATTAAATGTTTGGACAGCTTTATTGCCCAAACTGGGGTATTCATTAATGACCTCACTAACAGACTACAATAAATTAGAATAATTTAAAGCAAAATAATCACCATTTTCAATTTAACGCATCAAGTATTCGTTTATCTCTTTCTTCAAAATCATACTTGAAGGAATTCGTAGTTCATAGATGTACAGAATAGTAAAGAAATAAGGAAAAGTGAATAAATCAGCATGACAAACAAGAATAAAGTAACAACATACCTTTCAAAAATGTGTTTAAAATGTGTTAGTAGTATTAGGTGCATCATGCATAAAAATTCAGCAATAGTTTGGAGTTTTGAAGTAAGATGGTGGGGCATTTACAGAATTAATGTTATAAGAAAGCAAAAAAAAGATGTTCTTTATTGTCACGGCACCTACAAGGGCTGTTGTTGACTTTCCAAATAGCAATCGATTAATCGGGCACACAAAATATAAATCATTCAGGAAAATTTTGATAATTTTTGCTTCAATGTGCACAATTTATTTACATGTTGTTTGCCAGGAATACAAGCTTGTTGACCTGCTCTGGATTCAAGGCATTGCGCTTTTTGTTTACATCGAATACACAGAAGGCGTGTACTTACAAAGCATTTTCAAAACTGATTCGCTGGTAGTCAGGACAGGACAAGCAAATCAGATGCTAGTTAACACTTAAGCAGGAAAAGAAGAGCACACCCACTGCTCGTCTGTGGCAGGAATACCAAGGCAGGGCGTTCGGTGCAGTTTCATTGATAAACTTAATGTATTAACTATGCATATTACAAAAATGTAATTACGTAATCGATTATCCAGTATTTATATCAGTGTATATAATGAGGGTTGGCATTGATTGAAAAATCAATTTAATCGTAGCAGCTCTAGCACCTAGTGTATATTACTTGGGAGAACAGAACAATATCACAGCTCATCACTCAGACTACCAGTCTGTCCTCTAATCCAGACCCAAATATCATCAATGTTTTTGCTCTTTCTTACACTTAATAACTAGACAGGTCAAACATCATTTCACATCTCTGCAGGTAAAATCCTCAATAAGCAGAAAGCCAATATCCTTCAACAGCAGGGAGGCACAATTTATTACACTTCCCTTGGACAGCTCTCTGGATCGGGTAATTAATGCAGAAGCGCTGAGTGTTATTAATGTCATCACCATGGTTAATTCAAAATGTATTCAGTGGTCTGAAAAGTTCAGAAATTGTTTCTATAGATTTTAAGGGGCATTCAATTGACGTCACAGGCTGAGCCCAAGTATAGGAAGTTAAATCATCAATCTTTCAAAGGCTCTGCTAGAGATAAGTCTTTAATGCACTCTAGGATTTCTATTTTGTCTTCAAAGCTGTTCCGGGGAGACATGCTTTGGTGCCTCATAGAATGATCTCATGTGGTAACTCAATGGGCCATACTGGAGAAGCAGCATCAGTGCAGGATTTCACCCCCTTGCTTCCCTAGCTTGACATACAATAGATACGTTTGCAAAGACTGATGGACAGACTTAGATCAGTAAGTTGTTTTAACTAATGTCTGAATCAAATTTCATCACAACTGCATAAAGAGATTATCTAGCAAAACTGTAAAACTGTAAATTGTAACATACATCTGAAAGTACATCCTCAATGTAAATGTTCTTCATAAGTAAAATGTACAGGAAAATAACTCTGAAGACCCCTTAAAGTACTACATCCATGAGAGAGTATCCTTAAAAACTAACCAATGGATTGGTTATGCTTAAGTTTAATCTATAAACATGATTATTATAAGAGTTGACTACCAATATAATTATTGTGGTAAGCTTCATGTCATGCTATACATCCATACAATTTGTAAAGGTTGCTTTATTTCTTATTTACATATTTTTATGCCACACAAGGCTGATAATATTTGTCATCACCTATCAGTGTGTTATACATCCTTTATAAGACATTTATTGATGTGTAATTAATTATTTTCTATAATGGACCTGTAATGTCTTTCAGTATTTCCAGCTGCCTGCAAAACCTTTAACGAATTTAATTAAGGGCGTCAAATGTTCAAGGATGTATTCAGTTTATGCTTTCGGGAAAATTGCTTTTTGATTAACACCAGTCTGTAGTCTGCCGAATATGCAACAACACTGGACAACCCTCCTTATTATTCAGCTGTTGAATAATAATGTACCATGTTGGTCCCCTAATGTAAATCTTAATTGGCATGACCAGAGATTATCATGGTATTGCTTGGCTTATCTGAAGGTGCTTGTGTTGAATAAAATTGGAAGCGCTGGGTGTCACCATTTATCTTTCAGTGCATCTACTTGAAATGATTGGCTTTGCTTTACAGCCCTGACATACTTTGCAAGGTGTCATATTTCCCTAAATTAACTTCTATAAAAAGGCTATACTCCAGAAGCAACACATTATCTTCCTCTTAAGTTATGCAAAGGCCATCCTGCGTGATTGTATATTCAGTTAGGTGCTCTCTTATCTAAGCTGTGTTTAATGCAGCATTTACTGTAGCATACAGATTTTTCCCAGTGATATCTCAGAAACCTTTTGCTGTGACCCACCATCAGCTTTCTGGACTTAATTTCCATTGAAAATGATTAGCACAACTGTCACTCATAAACACATACAGATGCCTGGAGCCAATTTAGGCATATCAGCTCTACACCTTGTTTCTTACAGACAAAGGCTTTTGTCGCTTTGATAAGGCTCTGTGCTAAACAGGGTTTAAAATTAATTCCTAATTTCTTTGGTGTTTGTCATATACACTCTGAATGAAATGTCACTCTGTGTGTCAGAAGATGCAAGCAAGCGCCAAATGCTTATTAATTGGACAGGGATCTTGACAGGCTGGGTTAGTGCAACGCCTGAGAAGAAATCACGATTATTTCAGTTAATCAGGATTTCTAATGATAAAAGAAGGGGGCAGCTGTGCATAGGGCAGGCCAAATACATTTCCATTTTAGGAGGCTAAAATCATCTCATAACAAGCTTGTGTGGTTGGATTGTTATACATTTCATGTTATATTCACTTTAAGGATTTATCATTGCAGAAAACCCAAATGTTGACCTCCTCTGAACAGTTTAGTTCCTGAGATGTACAGGAAATGAGGTCTGTAAGAAGCAGCATGGGTTGGATGCTTGATAATCTCAGGTCTATATCTTCCACAATGTTTAATCAACTTTCATATCAAAAGGTTAGATACCAGCTCTCTTTAAGATTTGATATGCTGCTAGACTACAGGATGATGGGTAAAGATAATTTCTTTCCTTTCATTCTGTTTTTATCTGCTTAGGTACACGTGTGATTCTAGCCTTATTTCAAAGTTGCTAAATTACCATTAAGATCATAATATTAAGGACTGAGCCACTGCACAAAACCCACACTGGACAGTTTATTGCGGTGCTTATGTACATGCTTACATTTTCCTTCTGTCCAAAATGCATTTCAGCTATGAGGCAGGTCTAACCAATGTAACTTCAGGTTGGGTCATAATATCATTCTGTTTATGAAATTAACAGAAATCGAATAGACAGGGGGATCCTAAGCCATTCTCTGTGTCTGCTTGGTTTCTTGTCGTGAACTCCCCCACTGACAAAGAATGCATTTAAAAAAAGTCGGAAACTAAATACTGGACAAGTAGTTTGTCTTTACCATCGTTGAATAAATGCTGTGGCGCCAGGGGGTGTCTTCAGCATGGTAAAGAACAGGCAGTTTTGAGTGCTTTGACGCCACAAACAGAGAACAGTCCACCTCCTAATTCCAGCCGAAAGGGGCAAATCAGCAAACCAATTGAGAACACTGGGTCGTCTTGGAATGAGAACAGCCAATGGGAAAACACCCCATGTGGACTCGGACACAGCCCCAAATAAACAAACTATCCAATCACTGGGGTGAGAAGAGGATTAGAAAAGGATGAGCACAACTTTCAATCGGGGCTCCCTGTCACGCAGATCAAGGCTCTGAACTTTGACAATTTGAAGACCCGCAGCCTGTGATTGGCTTGAACAGACATTCAATTCAATAATGACCCCAGTGTTATACCTTGGTATGGGAGTCTGCCACGTAAGACATCTAAAATCCTTAAAGTACTTGGAATCAAATCTCTGTTAGCCCCGACTGATCACTGGAGGAAGACAGTTTGTAGAGGGGTGCCCCACCCTGGTGCATATTTTTGTGTTTTATGTTGCATGTGGTGTGTTATTGTTGGTGTGGATATAGTGGTGCATGGGGTATAAGTTGGGCTATGTAGCACGAGTGTTGTTGTTTGTATTTAGGCACAGGGATTGCACAATCATTTCACGTGCAGATAAAATGTGTATTAGGATGTGGGCATGGGGATTGAACAAATTAGTTCACATGCTGGGATCCAAGTGAATAATTAATTACTAATTGAATCCCAGCACAGCTGTATATACAGATGAATGAGTCGCTCACTAGGGGTTGGGTGTTCGGTGATTGGAGAACGGGAGAGGAGAAAGGAAAAAGGAGAAAATAAAAGAAAGAAAGGAAAACTAAAACAAAAATATAAATAACAATTGCTACTCGTGATGACATAGCTCAGCACGATACTTGTTTGTTTCGTGTTCATCCACTGTTTGTTTGTCTGTCTAGTTGTTTTGTTTAAACTTTTTATTTTGTAAATAAACGCTCAAGTAGCGCATTCACATTCACTCGCAGTGCTGTGTGTGTGTTTCTTATGGGTCTGGCGTCACCACTCAAGCCAGCTGACACATAGGCGGACATTATTAAGCTAGCAGTGCCGGAGTCTACGGTGGTATGTCCCAGATATACTTGGATGAAGGCTGCACGTCATGTGGAGGATTTTCTGTTTCGGTGGAATACCTAATTAGTAAATAGACTTGTTTTTGCAAAAACATCTATTTCGTCCCCTGGTGTGGAAACGCAACGCAAGGAAGACAGAGCCCGGAATTTGAACTTTCCTTGCCTGCAGGAGAGCCTTTGAGCACCTGTTTTCATGAGATACAGACCAGCTGGGACAGGCAGCAAAAGTCTGTTAGGTATTAAACACATAGTGCTTTTATCCTCTTATGAACTCGAGAACAAGTAGACCTTAAAGTAAAATTAACGTTTTGTTTCAGGTGAAATGTAAGAAAAGTATTATTGCTTTCAATTCATGCTTTAAGTTAATGAACACTATAGTAAATGTTTATTTGTATGTGATTTATACAAACTGATGTGGGTTTTACAAGGCAAGCATCTATCTCATAAGAGTGAGAATTGTCTTCTGAACCAAAACATCTACATGAGACCATTTTTAACGATGCTTTGATTATCAAACACTAACGAAAGGAAATATTTGTGTTACTAACGATACCCCTGTTAAGACTAACCTTCGTCTTAAGTAACTGTTAGGAATGTATGGCTTAGTTTAGTTCATTTTTCCTTTCTGTATTACTTTCGTTTAGTTGTTGCACCTTTACTTTTCTAAAACTGTTCCTTGTATTCACTGGAAGAGTGATTATCTGATTATTTCAATATAGGTTGATCCTACATGATTTATATATATATATATAGTCTCACACTATACACACCTCACCAACTTGGCAATAGAGGATGGCACACCAAATACACTTAGCATACCCCTTGCCTCCTGTTGAATCTTCCTGTTGAGTTTACAAAGATTTTACTTGAATGTATAATAATGTGTTACTCGAGGTATTGTAATTAAGAACATTAATCCAAAAGAGTATAACATAGAGTATAATAGTAATGTTTGCTTTGTGTAAAACTTTCATTTTCATCTAAACAGTGATTGACCAAAAAAGCAATTGATTTCACAGTAACCATGCAGTGCCATTGTGCTGCACTCAAAAATGGTGCCTTCATTAAATGTTTTACCTATTGCATGACAAGGTTAAATAAGGAACAATGCACTAAAGGAAGGGGACCTTTTTGGACTGCACCATGGCACCACATCCTCTGCTTTATTGACTAGTCTCTAATTGAATAATAAAAAAAAAAAAAAACGTTTTACGTTTTAAAAATACAAGCAGCAAAATGTGACTATACAAATAACGATAACAATTTCTAGGAATACATGTTCTGAGTTCTCTAAGAACACTTTTAACCAGTCAGCTTAAACCAAAAAAAAAGACTGGGTGTCTTAAGTTGTCACTGTTCACTCTAACAGGAAAGGTTTAACCTAAAGAAAAACCGCTTTAAAAACTCGTTTCATTAGGCTACTGACAGAATTAGACATGAGTGTAATGTTTTTTTTTTTTTTTTTTGCATTGGAAGAAGAATGAGCAACCGTTACCAGGAATTCAACCTCAGCAAATCAAGCTCTCAAGGCTAGAGTAATATTATCACAGTGCAGCAGAGAACAACACTGCCATCCACTTTCGTCCCCACAGGAATACAACAATGACAGATGCAGTAATGTTATTCCCAGAGGCGGTAAGCCATGGACATTATTGCACATATTTAAAACAGAACTGCTTAAGGAAAAGAAATTACATTAAAAAAAAAAAAATGTATAAAAGGTTATTTTTCATTCACTGATCTGCAACATATTCCAGCTGTGACTTACTGTTTTGATCGGCATATAAAGAACACTAGCCTTAATCACTTTTCGTCCATGAAGTTACCAACACCTTCCAATAACCCTGTGATGCAATAAACACCCTAGGCTTGCAACATATACAGTAATGTTGAAAACACTCTAGTTTTGGTGTCCATTGTAAGTGGGTAATACAAAAAAAAAAAAAAAGTTTTTTTTATTTATATTATTACCGGTTATGGGTTACGATTGTTTATCAGTATACTTCGGAAATTATTTTTGCTATAATGTGTTATAAGACTGTTATAAATTACATATACTGTACTATTACTTAGTGCTGGGATGAATGTGGAATTTTCAAGTATTCAAATATTCGTTTATTTGCAAAATGTTATCAAAGCCCTTATGAGAAACACTATTAAAGTATCCCAGAAGTAAAAATAGCTTGTGAAGGCCCTACTAAATTGTAGTGAATGTAGTGAAGCTACAAAAAGGTGCCATACAGTAGTTGTGGTTATAAAAACAAAAATAAAAAGGGTGTATTTCAAGTAAAAACTGTATATGAAAGTAGGCAACATGTTTATAATCTTTTGAATAAACACTTCAAAAAAATGTGGAAAAAGGGGTTTTGTATATTTATACACTGTTTTATTTCTCTGTTATTATGTTGTGTGATCTCAACATAAAAGAAAAACAAAACGTTGATTTTTATGTGTAGAAATCCCACTTGCTAATTCAGAAACTGTCAGACAAATTCTGGCACAGAGGTAAACTATGTAATTTCTTGCCAGCACAGACAGTATTTAATATGAATGAATAAATACATGAAAAATGAACTTACTGTATTTGTTAACATTACCATAAACTGGAAATCTCTGAAAAGATAACTACTTCAATTTATGAATATAAAATAAATACTTTTAGACACAGGATGCCAGGAAATGCCGTAGCATGTGTTTATTATTTACAATAAAAAGAAAATAAACAAAACAAAACCTAACCCAATCTTGGGCCCTATCTAAACAAATGATGTTCCTACCTAATATCGAGGCTAAGCCTGTTACCTCATCACCAAAACCAAATTGTAATCCAAATTGTAATCCCAGATACCTTTCCAATAGTTCATTGTCCCGTTTCCACAATAACCAGAGAGCACATGTGTCCCCGTAATAAACCAGATATAAAGATATGTTCATAAAAAGGTGATAACCCCTAGACTTAATTCAGACAACAGGCAGGAATTCATGTCCTCAGTCCTCAAATTACGAAAATGGTTAGGCCAATCATGTAGCGCTCCATTACTGATATCCCTGTAGCAACATTTATTGTATTTAATTTACTCCCCAGCTGCGTATTTATAAAGTTAATGCATGGTATAATTTCTTGATTTTTAATCCAATGATAAATATGGTATTTCTTACACCAATTAGAGGCGTTATAGGGGCGTTATATGTACCTTCAGTTCTGACATGATTTAAACAGGCTAAGTAAAGATGACTGTGAAATCCTCAACCCATTCCAAGTTGCCCTTTAAAACCTCAATTTAAACAACAGCTAGTACATTTGGCCTCCAGCTGCGTGCTGTACTACGCAAATCCAAATGCTGCCTATGATATAAAGTGTCCTACTCTGCATCATCACCTAGGCTTGATTTCTAACTGATGCTGCGGCTGCCATCAGTCTTAGAGAGTTTTCACTCTTGTGCCTTTCCAGCATTGTCTGCAATAAGCTTGTCTGAATGTTTTCCAATGTGGCTTTACTGACGTCCCTGGATCCTTGTTAAATATGGAACAAGTCAGTGCTCTTTTTTCCTTTAGGCAATCACTTGGAAATCTCATCTTGTTCAGTCCTGATTTACAAGAAGTTAGTATGCAAACAGGGTTTCAGTAATTTGCTTACAGATTTATTAAGTCCTGAAGGTTTACATAGTGATTGGAGACAAAATAAGTCAGTAACCGGGCTTAGAAATAAATACAGTCCACTACAGTCACTTCTAATTGGGAGGAAGGGTCATACACTTACTGAGCTTGTCCTTACTAATAGATAGGGGTCCACATAGCATAAGGTTTATCTACTTATACATCCAACATTGCTTTGTTGCCCCTGTCCTAAGACCTCAATATTAGTACAAAAGAACTAGACAATCTTAAATGCAGCAGCTGTAGCTATATGCCTAAATCATATGCAGCTGAATATGCTTTATGCCATCAATAGCAACAATAAACAAACCACACACAATAGCAGGCCTATCGGGGCGAAATAACCGACAGCAAGTGGGGTGGTGCCCAACCCGTTTTGCGGCAATGCCTCTCCAAATTTAAAAAACTTGCGTCAAAAGTTTGCTCTCTGCCCACCGTCATTGTCGCTAGTGTCTGTCACCAGTACATCTGATCTACAACCTACTCAACTTCAGCTGGCCCGTTCTGTCACAATTCAATTCTGTCTCGTCTAATCTCGTCATGCGAGAAAATGACTCATTATTATGCTGTATTATTGTTGCCATACTTTTTACTATGTGGTACAAAGAGATCTGATTCTATGTTTAAAATTGCAATACTTTCAAACGCAACGTACAATCAACATTTTGGATCTTCGGCATATTTATAGGGACACTTCAACATTGCTGGGTTATTCCTCTGAAACACCCACGCTAAATATGAACACATAATAAATAATAATAAATAATAATTCATTTTGTTCAAATTCTTACACAAGGAGCTAGTTGCTATGACATGCGTTATGAAACGAGTTGGAGAGAACAGTAGTAATCGAAACACAGTAGTTCTTTTTTAACTAGTAGCATGTGCTTTCATGAAAGGGGTTAGAATGTGTGTGCTCAAAAGCAGCATTCCACTTTTTTTCTTGAATCAAGTGTCCAAATTAAAGCATTCATCAGGATGAATATTATGGCCCCCAACAAATTCAAAAGCTTGCTTTATTTATAAATTCAAAAGCTTGCTTTATTTATAAATTCAAATGCATGCTTTATTTATAAATTCAAAAGCTTGCTTTATTGTTATTATTAATTACGATAGTTGTATTAATAATTATTGTTATTATAATTATTATTATTATAAATATTATTAATTGCTTAGCTGACGCCCTTATCTTTCCTTTATCAATTTTGTTTTGACAAAGAATAATCGCTTCCATATAGCCTTTTTTACTTTTTATTTTCAGATTATGCAGCAATCCCTGCTTAGATAACAAACATTATAGGCTTGTTGTGTTTCTTTTTAGTTGTTTTATGAATGAGCACAAAATCGCCTTGGTATCCTTGGCTTGGATTTTTGTTTTGCCTCTTTGCACCCTAGAACTGCCTTGATGCCCCTGCATGTTCATGCCCTCCGACGGCAACATTGCCTTGCCCTTTATGAACTTAAATTCATGCCCTGCCTATGCAACACAAAGTGCTAGAGCAAATTAGTATCTTTCCTTAGCACTCTTGCAAATTGTATCAGATGCCAGCTAAGTACAAACTGCTGACATAAGTTAAAGACACCTTAGTGTAACTAAAAGTACAGTAACAGTACTGCAAAATTCAGCAGCTGTGCCTTGGAACGCAAGATCAAAAAGCATTACACTTTATTGAAACCTCTGACTATTCTAACCAAAGTGTATTTGTATTATTAAAGAACAGTTGTATTAAGCTATATCAATCATATACTGCACAAACACATACACTTTACCCTTGGGACTACTTTTAGATACAAATGCTTCATATAAAAAGAGCACTGCATTGAGTCAAAGTAAATGAGCTGAGGCATTCATTATAGTAACATGTACAATGTACCAGAGAACATGCAGAAAAATTCACTGGAATTCTAGCTCCAACCAGAGTTTTAACTGACCCATGCATAAAAGACCTCAAGCTAGAAGCATGTATAAGGCATGAAGCCAGTTTGTTGCCAACAAAGAGAATGTTGCGGTTTGTGTCTGAGCTCTCATTAACGTAATTTACATTCACCCACAGTTAATATAGAAACACAAAACCAAAGTCAGTAAATATCAGGCCCTTATTATGCCTAAAATTAGGGGGTTTTCCTGAGGAGAATCAAAACAAATGTCATTTAGACAAAGAGGTGCTTTCACAGCTGGTGCTACTGTCTATTATTAAGCCTTTTCAACATGTATCAATGCTCCTCTCTTCCTTTTTCCACAGTGAAACACAGGAACCTTTTCTGAAGCGACAGTCAGTCAAAGCTAGTCAACAGAAACTGCTTTGGGTCACATGATCGGCAAGAACTCCTGTTGCCATGGCAACAGGACTATGATAAATTAGCTTGTCTGTGCTGTGCATTCTGCTCACATAGATGTCCTGCAAGGTGCCTGCTTGAAGCGATTTTTCAATTTTGCACCAATTCCAGATGGAACTTATGTGTTGGGCTCTCTGACACATAATGTCTTGTAGAGAAAACCGGCAGCATATTATTACCCCCATATGGTTGGTTTAAGTGCTTTTGGCAATTTAATTAAGATTTGTCATTATATCTTGAGGGAGATTCATATTGTTCATAGTGGTAATACATACTCTTGTCACCTCACACTTCATACCTGCAGGCCACTAAGATTACACCTTAGTAAAAAACAATGGGGAAGCAACATAAGCATGCAAGTCCTGGCAACAGGAAGTTAAATATCCTTTAAGCCTGACTGGTTCCCATTTTTCTACTGCAGTTAATGACCTGGCAAATATTAAGCCTAACAAACAAGGTTAGCATATTTCGTGGTATTTAAACTTGATTTCAGTCCACATTACTAAAATGCAACTTTCCTATTAAAACATTTTTGTAATTGTCATCAACCATGTTAGCAGATGTGTGCCTAGGATGACCACCTTTTCAAAATGCAAAAATGGGACAAGTTCCTTTTTTTGAGGGGGGGGGGGGGGGCGACTTTGAATGCTTCTTAATATAATTTTCACCTCAGTATCCAATTCTAAAATCTTTTCTACAAAAGTTATAAAAACCTGTTGTTGAATCATTTGCTCGTTTCCTAATCCATTTCTCTCTGAATTTGCACAGGTGCTTACTTTTGATCTTTTGTGGAGTAGGCCTAGTTGTATAGGGTAATCCTTCCTTTACTGACGTATCACTATCAGTGTCACTCAACTTGTAGAGTCAGTTATTTCGCAAAAACAAAGAAAACACTGAAATTAAAATATGCTATGAATTGTATTTTGTTTGCTGTCGACAAAGCAGATCAGTGTGAGGCTGTTGGGGGACATGTGATGTGAGTGTAAAAAGTCACAAATACTTACCCCCAGACCTGAAACTTCAATTAAGGCCAAGGCTGTAGGCCTCAGCAGAGTAACATACTATAATATATAATTTTAAATATGTTACTGTTTTCTTTTGATCTAAATAAACCATGTCATATGGTTTGCAATTATCCTTTGTTGCATCCTCAAAAAAATCAAGCAGGCTAGTTAGACATGATCTCCCTTTCCTAAAACCACGCTGACTGTCTCCCAGGATACTGTTACCATATAGGTAATTTTCCATTTTGGATCTTATTATAGTTTCCATAAGTTTACGTATAATAGAAGTCAGGCTTATTCGTCTGTAATTACTTGGTTCAGTTTTGTTTCACTTTTTGTGGATCAGTATAATGTTTGAAATTCTACAGTCTGTCAGTACAACCCCTGTGTCAAGAGACTGTTGTATGATCTTGGTTATTGGCTTGTAAATAAGTTCTTTCATTTCTTTTAGTACTATTGGGAGGATCTCATCCGGCCCAGGGGATTTGTTTATTTTAAGAGCTCCTAGTCCCTTTAACACTTCTGCCTCGGAAGCTAAAGTTATTTAAAACTGGATAGGAACAAATTGACACGTGGGGAATGTTGTCAGTATCCTTCTTTGTAAAACTTGCTATTTTTTTTCTTATGTATTTTGAACTTGTGTTCTTATGTATTTATGCATTATTTTACCATTCACTGATTAGCGGCATACGATTACTGTCCAATTATATGTAACCCCCCCTCCGTCCCCCCTCCAGAATGCTTCAGTCACATTGCTGGTTTTGTCCAGTTGTCAGGATGTTAACAAGGAATACATTATTTAAACACTTGTAGCAAAATGCTATAGTTTTCGGAACACCACTACTTACTCTAAGTTCTACAAAGCCCACTTCTTTGGGAAATAAATACCCATCATAATTAGAGGTAATTTCTTATGTGAGACACAATACCTTTTATTGAATCAGCATAACGTTTCACATTTTAATAGCTTTGAGATTATACATATCTCTTCCTAATAACAGTATTAAAGTATCATTAGCAAAGTTAAATTTACCTGCTCAGTTTGTAAATTGGTTCCCAAACTAACAATTAAGTAAAAGCCTGTTCTTGCCATTCGAAAAAAATGCATCTTACTTGTCTCTGCATTGCAAGCAAAACAACAAGAGTTACTAAAATGGCACAGGGAAAAAACGACAAGATTTGTGCCTGTATTGAGATTAACTTGTGCGGGTAGCAACTAGTACTTTAACAAATTCACAAAGGAGAACCCGTTTTCAAAACCAGAAAAGAAAAAAAAGGGTGCATTCTGTTACATCCTGTGGAAGTACAACACAATGTATACAAAAGGAAAAGAAAATACTGTGTGGATAAATAAAAACTAAAATAGCTTGTGCTTTACTTGTAGAAAAGGTACAGCAGACGCAGGAATGATGGCATTGCATTTGGTTGATTCTGCAGTGCCACCTGTGTCAAAAAAAATGAAGGGTTAAAGAGTTAATAACCACAAGTCA
This sequence comes from Polyodon spathula, assembly GCF_017654505.1. Lineage (NCBI taxonomy): Eukaryota > Metazoa > Chordata > Actinopteri > Acipenseriformes > Polyodontidae > Polyodon > Polyodon spathula. The sequence goes on from NC_054547.1 coordinate 30,282,858, forward strand.
AGCTTCAAACAAATACTGACCAGTAAATGTCTAGAGCCTCTGCAATAAAGCAATCAGAAAGTTACTGCCCCTAATAACGAGCAAGCCAACTAGAATGGAGTGGACGATTCTAATCTTATTAATTCATAGAAAAGGGAGTGCAGTACAACATATGGTTCTAAATCATAATGTAGCTGCAGCTAATACAGACTCACTGGGAGCTGAGTACTGCCATTTTCTGCTGTGTAGGGCAGGCCATATTCTGTTTCATGCCCATCAGAGCAAGGAGGTACATAGAGTACAGCACTACAGGAAGACACATTGCTGAATTTCAGGGAATATATTGTTCAATCCTTTAAATACAGGGATTGTACTCTCATATTAAAATCCTGAAAAATGATTTGAATACACGATCCAAGAAAGGAGTCAGACATGCAGACAAGGTCTACAGTAGCAAAGAGCATACATTGCTGAGTGTTTTATTTGCTATGTTGAGTTTCAATGGGTAATTAAAATGTGCCCCTTTTATGTTCGTATTTTATAAAACTTTAACTTATACATTATGTATAGAAATGTACAGCTATCGCGTCATGGATACTATTAACACCAGCTAGGGGACGATTGAATGGTACTGTTTGTTTTATATTCTATACAACCATAACACCCTATTCTACCCCAAACTGAAGAGGTGATTTAAATATTAGGATACATATGGTTTTATCCTATCGGATATATGTGTCTGTTCTCTGGCCTTAGAATTCACAAGATTGTACAGTTGTATTTTAACACAAAAATTGGTTCCTGAGCACAGGCTTAAAGCCTTATAAACGTTAAAGTGGTTTTACATCAGTGTAGCTGTGTTCCTTCACATCCCTTGAAAAACTCAATGTTGTAAGTTCTAACATGACAAGAGAACTAACCCTGTCAAACAGCTCTGCTGAGTTTGACCCGGAAGAAGGACGAATCTAATGGGTCTTGTTTTGCTTTCGGTACACTTATATCATTGGGCTCTTCATTTTCCATTACTACCTAAGAAGAGGTTGTGTCAATGAAAAAAAAAACACAGTATATAAATCCCCACCAAATCCCTATTGTTAAAAGAAACACTCTCTTCTGTAATGTACTCGTACTGTATTACATTGGAAAATGACAGTAGCTTGCTCTCCCCACCAAGTCAGAGCTCAGTAGAAATAAGGATCCTCAATATTATTTACAAAAAAACACATTGACCCTTAACTGCAAAAATCTCTTTGCATCGCTTCTTTAAGCTTTACATTAAAAATATCTGACCAACACTGACTCTGACCAACACTGTCAAGGTTTCTAAAATGAAAACAGGTTTCAGATTCCCTTCAGGGAGCCATTTATTCTTCTCAAACCTGCTTTTTTTTAAAAAAATTTTTGGTCTTGTCAGTATTTTAGCTTTTGAGAAGATAGCAGGCATCTGGCTGACGACTGCAGTGATGCATAGAGCAAGGTCAGAGGTCCACGATGGCTGCTGTGATAGGTGATGCACCTGACAGCAGCGAGCTATCTGTTTCCCCCCCACAACAACCCTCTTGTCAGGCTGCCAGCAGGCGCAGGGCTCCTCACTGATACAGCATGTTGTAAATTACAGCTCCTATTACTTTTCAGCTCCTCTTCCCCTTGGCCTACTTGTTCACCGCAGAAACTAATGGCTCTGGGAGGCAAACGTTTACCGTGATGGGGGAATTTATGAAGTGTGGAAATGACGGATGAGCCCTCAATCAACAGCTACCCCTCTCCCTCAGGGTATTTGCTAATTCTTCACTAATCATTATGACATGCATGTCATCATTTGTAGTCGTCAATGCTCTCCACTCTGGACCGAGGAACCAGTATCCCTGGCAACAATGTGTTTGACTGCAGGGATTACAAGATGAGATATGTGACATGCCAAGTTTATAGCAGTTCACTGAAACTTTGAAGCTTCAGGCGCTGGATTCTGAACTGGGGTGTTATTAGAGGTATGGTATCCAAAGGTTACTCATTAGAAAATATTTTTAAAAAACTAATAGCCTTTTGGGAAATGCTCTCCCCTTTTAAAGGCACCTGCTTTCTTGACCAACTGAATGTTTCCTTAGAACCAGCTGATAACCTTTCTTTTATTTCTAACGGCTAAAGAGGAAGTAGCATCAAATGGTAGAGTTGAAAGATCACATTGTCAATGATTTGAATGGAATGAGGATGGTTGTTCAGTCCATTCACCACTGGTGTAGTCTAGATGGAATACTGTTTTTCTCGATAGGCGGAATCTTGACGTAACTTAAAAATCTTTGTTATGAAAATGCTTAAATGCACACAACTCCTCTAATTTCAGTGCCTGGATACCGATGAAGCAATCTATTTTTACTTAATTTAAATATCACACATATACCGCGCAATTGTCTCATTCTCTCAGTCATCCTTGTAAAGCAATGAAGAAAACATTAAAAAATTCTTCTATTACTAAGTACTATTTTAAGAAGGCTAAAACATTTTGCAGTGAAAATGCTGACGAAGAAGATAGCAAAAGTACAGTACATAGACTACGACTGTGGAATCTAACACAAATTAAGTTCCTTCGAGAATGGCATGAAGTGAGGCAGCTACTCTAGTGACAGATGTGGCTCCTGCTGATCAACAGCCAAACACCAATGGATGCTTTATCTGTAATTTAATGTCAGTATGCAAGCATCAGGGACTTTCCATAGCAGTAAAATGTTGTCAGTTATCTGTTGCTCCTTAAGCATCTTGCCGAAAGTTTAAATTAACATCTCAATGAAATAAAAAAAGGAACACAAAGATCTGACTGCACGTAACTTAGCTGTACAGATTTCAAAAGAAGCGGAAACTTAAACTTTTGAAAAACTGGTTGACAATATGGCAAAATCAGAAGTCGAAGCAACTGTGAAAGTTGTGAGAACGGCATATTGCATTGTTAAAAATGACAGACCCTACTTCACTCATTTGAATTGAATTGAACTACAGATATTAAATAGTGTAGATCCTAGAATTAGTCTGCATTCATGATTCAGTGTACAAACATTATAGACCATATCTCATCTGAAATGCACCAAAATGCACTCCGATTCAGGAGCGTGGCAGAAAGATATCCATTCTTATTGATGAAGCAACTACTTTGAGCAATGAATTAACAGTTCTAATCTATCTAAAAGGTGAGACATCAAAGAATGATGATCCTCACTTCATGTTTTTAACCCGATTAATTTTCCAGATCATACTGCTTCAACTCTTGTGGCTTGTATGATGAAATGCCTCGAAAAGTACAGTTTTGATGACGATTACCTCAAGAGAAATCTTGAGTCATTTGCAAGTGACGATGCTAGTGTTATGCTTGGCAAGAAATCTGGTGTAGCTAGCAATATTGTGAAGAAGTAGCCAAGCGTTATAGTGTGCCACTGTTTGAACCACAGGTTGGAATATGCGGTTGCTAATTGGAGTGTTATTGGAATCCGTTGGGTGGCAAGCTCATATCATTCAGTATCTAAGGCAAAGAGTGAGCTATTTATGGGTAGTTAAACACCTTTAAAACAAAGTATTACATTATTTATGTTGTTATTATTTGTGTTTTTCAGATTTTCCAATCCACCTACAGTACAGTTGGCTGTTAATTTTGAAGTTTTAAGGCCCTTATTTCTGAAATTGTCAGATACTGATCTAAAAAATATTACCAGCCAATTGCTAGCAAATAATAAGAACCGTTAAATCAATTACTATGTGCTCCACTCACACAATGAAAAACAAAAATGTAAGACTGACTACACCAAATAAATTATATATTGCATGGATATAACTGCAGCCCTGCCTACACAATTATAGAGCCTGTTCAGACAACATAATTATAATGCAATTTAATATCATGATGGTTGAGCAGTAAATGGTCACTTTTGCTGTCAATTCAATTACAGCTTCACTAGTTACTCAGATGCAAACTTTCATTTTATATTGAACTTTTCCTAATTCAATCTTAATATATAAAGAAGATAGTTTGTCAGTCTGTTTCTTTATGCATTCAGACCCCACAGGAGCCAGTGCAACCAAACTTTGCATGACCTCCTCTTTCATCCAGGGGAGGGTATGTATCTATGCTATGTACTTCAAATTCAAGAAACCCACAAAACAAAAAAATAAATTTAAAGAACAAAATTTTAAAAAATAAATAAATAAATGGCAAAAAAACAAAAAAATAAAAGTAAAAAAAAGGGAAAGGGGTCAGAGTGCATTGTGCGACACCCAAGATCTATAACTTATAGGAAGTCATAAGGCTACCGTTCCCCAATTTGTCATGCATGAAATATTGAAATATTGAATTTCCTCTGGCAACGCCGGGTACTTCAGCTAGTATTCAATAAAAATACTACTTTCAAAGCAACTTTTGGAATAATGCACATTTTCTGAGAGTCATAACAGTCCAAAAGAAAAAACTTACTAAAGTAGGTTTATACCATTAAAAGGATTGCATTTCTCTCTGAAAATCTGCTTTTGCATTTGTTTTAAATTAAAAGAACATTGCTGTTCTAATTCTCCATATGCATTTATTTCATTGAGTTGTTATAAATGAATAACATACACCACATGCTAGTCATTTATAAATTTACTGAATATGTTATTCTAACTATATCTGTCATTTTGTTAACATGGTTCCTGGGTTTTATGAGACATAAACAACAGTAGTGGCTTAGAGAAATGTAGCCATGAGTCATGGATGACTCCAGAGCATCCTGAGACAAATCTGGAGCATCAAAGGAATCAAGGCAAACTGTCCCAATATCCCAGTGTATTGGAGGCCCACCATTTTGCAAAGTTACCCAATTGATTAATCTTAAAATGAAAATTCAAAGAGGTTCAAGTAGTCTCAGTTATGGCCTGACTTTATTTATCATTGTCTCTTATATTTGAAGGACAGCCACAATAAATCATCCAGCAGACGAAGACAAAGGCCTATATCACTGCACAACTGAAAAGAAATTGCTGCAAAGCAGATCGATTTGAGAACCTGGACTCCTACCAGTGCGACAGAGTCCACGACAACGGGTTTGACCACGTACATGAACACGATGGAAGAGCGTGTGATGATTCATAAATTCTAAGCTGTTTTTCCATCTGCAAAATGGCTGCTCAGGACATAAAGATTAATACACTCAAAGGTTCTTGTTCATTTACAAGCACATGTTGTGATGCTTATATATAAGCATTCAAATTGCTCGTAGGTGAATTCTCATCAGAAGAAGATTTTTACATTAAATTAAATCTGTCTGCTTTCCAGTGCCTTAGGTTAAAATGTAATGTTCCCTTGAGTTCTCCATTGTACACCTTAAAAACATATGGCCTAACAGTTTAAGGGTCATCTATATAGTCATCTATAAATAGGGATACTGTGCATTCTTTTAGCTGTATGACAGGCTGTAATTGAAGAAATTTTTAACTGGAAATAGTATATTCATTTCTAAGGCTTTAAAAAAAGCCTGCAAGATTCACAAGTGTAAAAATAAGCATTCTTTAAATGAATTTTGTAGGAGACAGTTGTTCGGTTACACTGATTATGCTGGCAGTTCATTTTTTAGAACAAGTTTAGATATTGTTTTAGGCTTAACATAAAAAAAGGTCAAACCTAGACTGATTGTATTTTCTTTTTTTTTCTTTCACCGCCTTTGGGGCATGTGACAGAGAGTGAGATGATCTGAGCTGTAAATCTCCCTCCCGACCCAAGAGGGCGCTAAGCAGAGGTACTTGCACGCCTGTACTGAGACGGGCCAGCTTGGAGAGAGGGGTGGAAAAGCAAGTCAGACATCTTAGTGCTGGGAGGAATGACCATATTAGGGGGATAAGATTACTGTGATCAGCTGTGCTGCATTAGACAACTGGCAGGCGTGCTGAGTTGCACTGATTATGGGGTGGAGTCTCCTAGTATATAAGGGCTGTCATTTTGCAAGTGCAGGGCCTTTTCTAGGTAACACAGAATCTGGGTTGCTGAGCTGTGTGTGTGTGTGTGTGTGTGTGTGTGTGTGTGTGTGTGTGTGTGTGTGTGTGTGTGTGTGTGTGTGTGTGTGTGTGTGTGTGTGTGTGTGTGTGTGGTTTTGCGTTTTTTTGCTTGCTAGCTACGTGTTTTTGGTTTGTTTATTGTCACGACCGGGGTCGGAGTAAGTGGTCACAACAAGGAGCTGCTGCACTACTACCAGCACTTTCACCTTGGACACCACACACCCCGCACTTCTGAACTGGAATAAATAGAATAAATAAAACGCACCCTTTACCATTGCTGGTATTGGGATTATTTGCACCTGTACCAGTGACTCTGTGAAGTCTGTTTCACCACCACACCCACCGCACCATCACAGGGCATAACTAACATTTAAGGCCCTTCTGATACCTGTAGATTTTGTGATTGCTTTAAGGACTTAATTCAATTTCCTAAATGTTTCAAAAACCCTCTGATCTGAGCTGAAACAAAACCGATTAGTTCCTCCAATGGAAGAGTAAGTAATGAAATATCAAAAGTGGAATCAGTAAGTTGCAGAGATTCACTGCCCTAAGTCTGAAGGGATGTGGGGCTAGACTGATGTCTCCCTGTAGTCTGTTAACAAAGTATCCATTCTTAAAAGCAATGCCTCCTCTGTGTTGAGAGTTGAACACTTAGATAGAGTGAGCAAAATATGTTTCACCTTGAAATCAATGAGAGACACTGTCCATCACTTTGGAGAGTTAAAAATGTACTTTCAATCGCTAGGGTAATAAACAGGGAATGTCACCTAATGAAGACAGATGCTTATGCTGTCTGGGCTCCAAAGACTGCTGCCCCACTCCTTTTTACACTGTAGTGGAGAGTTTGTCTCTCTCTAGGCTTGGCCTATGGGCTGCCTTAATCTCACAGGGAAAGAGGTTTTCCACTTTATTATAGACCTGCTTCAAATGCTGATGAAATCATGAAATATAATCCAGCCTTGAAAATAGTGGCACTCATGAGTCAAGCTTCCAGGGTTTTTTTTCTCTTCATTAATTGAACTGTGCCACTAAACCAAACACTTTTTAGACCTATAGAGTCTATATACATTATTTACAACATACAGTGGGTTTTAGAACACAAATGCATGATAAGTTTCCTAATTACCATTCATTTAAGTGATATAAACTCCCAGAGCCAGCAGGGTAAATCAATTATTCATAATATTACTTCTTTGATATATATTTTTAAACTGGAAATGGAAAATGTTATCAGTTCAAGTATGTAGGCCACTTCTGACCACATGTTTATAGAACGTTCTCAAAAAACTAGAAAAGAAGCCACAAGGGCCACAAAATACACAAACAAAGAGCAGCCAACCAATATTGTTAAGCAGGTGACTGTAAAAATACTCACCTACAGACAAACAGACAAACTCAAATCAGTTCCAAGCCAGGTAATGGCAGATTTAGAGAGAAATGATAATAGCTCAGTACTGGAACAATTACACCAAGAACCAAACACCACAAAATAGTAAGGGAAATGTGTGAAGCAAAATATTATTGAAAGTAAAATATTTGTTTGATAAACACTGGGCCCTTTTTACAGAGAGGCAAAAGCTTTTGAGCATTGCTAACAACTGACTACATCTGAGAGTGATAATGTTGTAATTACTCATTAAGGTATATTGGTGCAACAAAATATGTCCCATTGCTCTCATTTCATACCCAGTACATGCTCCTGCTATTCAATGGTTGTGGTAACACTGTTAGTATCCTACCCTGACTTGTAAATAATAATAAAAAAAAGTTTTACATCACCATAAAATGACCTATTAGACCCTTTTCTGACTCATTAAAACAATGCATAGATTCTGCACCATTCCATTAAACAACTGTAAAAAAAATACACACTGTATAGCCTCATAAGAACATAAGAAACTTTATGAGCAAGAGAAGGCCACTCGGCCCACCTAAGCTTATCCAGATCCTAGTATTATAGCTGACTGAACTCAAAAGATGGTAAAGGATCCTTTTAATTCTGTTTCAACAACATGACTAGGTAACCCAATCCATAACCTCACCACTCTGTGGAGAAGTGTCTCCTTCCCTCATAGCTTATTCCTTAAACTGTGGGGATTAGTCTCTTTCCAGTGCCACAATGTCCCTTTGGAACAGTGGTGACCAGAAGTGAACACAACACTCCAAAACCTTGTTTCCATGGACAGCCACCTTGAGTCAACTCTAGTGCACACAAATTGGCCTGAATTCTCTCAGAACTCTAGTTGATGGCGTTTCCATGTTTTTCTGAGTTACCCGACTTGTCACGTGAGTTGGGAATTATACTGATTTCCTCCAGAAATTCTTAGTTCAAGACCACCTTCTTGACAAAAATGGAAACTCTTTCAGTGAATTCGCTGCAGATGGTATTAGGTGTCATTGTATGTGTTTTTTTGTTAAAACTTATTCACAAAAACATTACAAACTGGAGAAAACAGAAGCGAAGAGAAAGAATTATGCAGGAGAATAAAGGTATGTAACTGTTTGTTGCGCAATTTTTTCTGTACACTGAAATAATTATTTGTCCCCTGATAAATGTGGTCGATGAAAATCAGCCCTACTGAAGCTGCAGCACTGATTATTTAAAAAGAGAGAGAGAGAGTTAAACTCACCATTACAACCTCCTGGTGAGCCGTAAACTATGGATGCCACATCAACATCTGCACTGTTTATAACACCCTCACTGGTGGATATTGGGCAGTGTCCCAAAATCGCAGCAATCCTGTCATAATATCAAAATGTTCTGGGATCGTTTCCACTCTTATTACTGTTTTCCTTGCCTTTTTTGTATTCTGCTTTTAGTTTCTTAATTTAGTTTCTTAGCATTCCTACTCACACCCACTGAAGCAAGTATTTGACTTATGTTGTCGAAAACGTTTTGTTTTCGAAAGGATCCTTGCAGTTGATTCTGAATTGTGCTCTCTCCCCAAACAGTTATTAGTGATAGTATATCATCATGGTTCCATGTAACATTTTTCTTCAAATCTTTTTATTCAGTAAAAATGGCTCTCTCAACTTACTTGTTTTTGGTGTTGACAAACCTGGGTTAACATTTCCTCCCAGCCCCAACTCAGACTTTAGAATTCAGACCAGCCTGGGGAGTGAGCTACTGTATATACCCAAGCGTTCTGCTTGTCTCTGATTGCTTCCCTGCACTGGGAAGACCTTGACTCTTCAGGACTAGAGATAAAGCTAAATAATACTAAATGGCAACCAATTGACACAATGTGATAAAATAATGAAACTGTTTTTTTTTTTTTCCTTATACAAGACCATGTCATCAATCACCCTGCAGAATAAATCAAGGTTGGAGCAGCTGAGGGCACTCCTTGTATAATATACCTTATTCTATACAGTAGTATTGTGTCAAACAAGTCCAGCCATCGGGCACTTCTAAATGAGCTGTTATCACTGCTCTCATTGCCTGTTTTGTAATTAAAGAGTTTGCTAATGGTAATTGATCAAGCTTACTAACAATACACTTGCACAGCACACCGAAGATCAAATCACCATTGTGAAAGGGACTGTAAATGGTCTCCTACTAAGAAAAACTGTCAATATGCATAAGTTGAAACAGCCACATCAATAAACTCTAAACACACTTTGATGTTGGGCTCGTACTTCATTTGAAAGACTTATCCTCTCTGTTCCCCAGCGCTAACTGTACCTTGTTGATGAACTACACTTATGAACAAGAACATGATTCTGTAAAAACAGGGTTTAGATTTAATTACAAGCTGTTTGTTTTTGTAACTGCTTCATAATAAGCCCATCGCTTAATATACATATCGCACTTTTAAGATAATAGATCACAGCAATTATATTATCAAACACATGGTTTAAAAGAATGTGCCACACAAGGAGCACACCAGCTTTATTTTCTGTAAAACTATATCATCATTTTATTGTTGATTATTAGTTATACAACAAAGTATAATTTTTTAACAACAGGTTTAATATTGAATTTAATTTCAGGTTTCTACAGCATCTATAGAAAAGTCCTGCTGTGTAGGAATTTAAGTACTCAGATGGGCTAAATATGCATACATATGATTTCAAATGACCTTGTTAATAATCATTTCTATAGAAAAGGGCACTTACTATAGACTGTTATACAAAGTCCAGCTCCACAAGAGCATACCTAGTGTTTCTCCAACATGCCTTCTGGACTAAAGAAATATAACTCTAATCCGGTATGGTATTTTGTATTCTATTTCAATTGCATACAAATGTGCTCATTATATCCACACAGAGTCTACTGGGCTTTTGCAATTCCACCTCAGGGTTTTAAAACCATCATGTCACCTGGGTGGTATCTTTCTATGGTCCCTTGAAGCTCCTGTCTTATTTTAAGAGTTCAAAGGTGCCCACAATGAATGAATGGAAAAATTCCATGTTATACTGTATGTGTTGAACCCAGTCCGGTTTTAGCAAAATATGTGAGACTTACATTTAAATTTTTTGCATTTATCATTTACTATGTATGATCTATTTATCTAGTTAATGTTGTGCTTTTCGGCACTTAATGCTCTCATACAAACAACTGAAAACAAAACTGGAGTGCTTTTAGCTAAGAGTGGGAGAAAAACAAGAAAAGAGTCATGCTTGGTGTAGATAATGTACAGGATTTTATATGTACCTATATATAGCTATAAAAACAAATAAAGTTGGATTTTGATTGTACAACACCTTTTTTGAATCCGATGTGCAACAAGAACACGTAGTTCTCTAAAGCCTAGTACACACTGCCAATGCGATCAATTGCAACATGATTTTTCAGCCCCATCAGGCAGTGTATTATGTTTTGCTATGCTATTTTATAGGATCGGCCGATCGATTTCAGTTGGCCCGCAAAGTTTAAACATGTTTAATATTTTGCTATGCGAATCCGGGCTTAATAGCATGTTAAAAAGAAGAAACAGTACCTGGATCAATGATCTTTGAAAAAAAAAAAAAACTGCAGGAGTCCAACAGACATAGGCTGGAACCTTTTTGTTGCTATGGTATTATGTGATATAATGAGTCACTACAGTAGGTGCAGAATAGAGTATAAGACTGAACCCACTCCATCCTTAATTAAAGTCATGGATGTTACAGGCAGGCGCGGCACCTGTATTGCTGGCATTGCTTTTATATGGTGTTGGACAGTTCAGCGCAAGACGATACCGCTAATCCCGCAGTGCCGCTGAGCGGTACCTCTCAAATCGAAACCACACCGATTTTTTCTGACTGCTGCGTGGTACCGTCAGTGGACTAACCAATCACAGTCAAGTGCTGACAACACGTGCTTGCCAGGAAAAATCATGAATGAAACTGTTGTCTACGGAGGTGCCCAAGCACCCAGAAATGTTTGATCCCTCCCATATTTCATACAAGAACAGGCAGATCAGTATTTTATACATCACCCTTGAAAAGCATATTTCCTGTAGCCAATTTGTACTGTTATCACATTTTGCCTTTTTTCATTTCTGTAGTTCACTACTATTTTTACTAAATAACTTGTTGTAAAAGTATATATTTTCTAACACTGGTAGTAGGCCACTTTCTGTCAGCAACGTATTGTATGTTTCTTTTCTAAACACAGGTCACTCATTTTATACACCTGCATACAGATGACAGAAAAACAACTTTGAAAAACAAACCAGTGTTTTTATTTAGTAGACTGTATGGGGGCATTACCGCTATGGCCAAAAGTTTTGCATCACGCCATATAGAAGCTGTTATCTTGACATATTGAAATTATATATTGCTTTGTAGTTTTCCAAAAATTGAAAAATGTGACATTTCGAAATCTAACATGAAATACTGTACTACTATTGTAGATTTTTGAGAAACCATTTTGTAGTTTGTTAGATTGCATGATGTTAAATAAAACAAAAAAAATGATGTTCATATAGTTTTTTTTATTATTATTATTATGTCTGCACCTAATATTCTACTAGGTAATGCAAAACATTTGCCATATATGTAAATTATATTAGAGTACATAGCTTGTGGTGTGGGACAGACAACTACTATACCACGAAGTGCATACTGCTCCTGTGTGTCCAGGCGCAGTCGAGCAGTACAGCACCATGAAAATATCTAACAGTCTGTCTCGCCCTTCAGGCTCAACGCCACAGACTATTATACATGTGGGCACATTTTACGAAATTACAGATTGTTATCTTAGTCATATTAGTATACTAGTAAAAGTGAATGCCTCTTCTGGATAAAAGTCATATTTTTATCTCAATCAACAACCTGGTTAGAAATGGAGGCCATGTATAACACAAACATCTGTGTGTGTGTGTGTGTGTGTGTGTGTGTGTGTGTGTGTGTGTGTGTGTGTGTGTGTGTGTGTGTAACCACTTCAATGCAATTTACTAACAATAAGGAATAACAATTATAATAAACAGTCCTATTTCAGAATTTATCGGGATTTGTACTAAAGGTTAACGACTAACATTCTGAAATGGAGGCACAATCAAGAATCTGTATGCTTAGGGATCAGCTGGAGACCAAAATAACCTGAATCAATAATGGCTACATCGCTTAGCACATAATAATCACCAATAGCAATCATATACAGTTTATTAAGGAAGTTATTGACAACTGTATTTCTTTGAATCTGTGCAACAATTCCCAGAAAGAATATTACCATCCTATTATCACAGTAATATGCTGTCAAAAATAAACATTCAAATCCTTTTTACATGTGTGGCAGGGCGGATGTGTTGGTGGTTGACAGGGATAGGGTTAATGTGTGTCCCTGCCAGATAAATGTGTGTGTGTTGTTGTGTTTGCACAGTCACAGGTGTAAACCATTTATTTTGATTACTGTTTAATTATTTCATAATTTAATTAGCGTCACCTGCCTGGGATTAGCAGGCAGGTATTTAAACAGGGGAACAATGTTTGTTCAAGGCTGTTGGTGCGGAGAAACTTGTGCGGTGGAGAGAGAAAAGGTAGTGTGTAAACCTGTGTTTGTGTTGTAATGTAAAAAGAAATGTTTTTGACTGGTAAACAGCTTAGCTGTCCAGTTTATTAGTTTAAAAAGTGTAAAAGTTTAGTTAGTACTCTGAAGGGAGTTAGGTTTTTGTTTTGATTATTTTACAGCAATGACTACTACTAATTTGAGGCAGGGATCTGCCCTGCCACAAGTAATACCTACACACAGTGATATACCAAGCCTCCTACACTTATTTTTTTTTTTTTTAATGGGTGCTCTATTGCACTGGGGTTTGAGATCTGTCCTTTAAATCATTGCAGGAAAAAAAAAAAACACATAACAAGTGCTCTGGATTGCTATTGCTGTGTTACCTGTTTGACAATGTGGGCAATAATCCTTACACTATCAGTGCACTAGAGCAGCCATTTCGAAAACAGTTTTGAAAGGGCTGGGGCAGGTCAAGAAATTAAGAAGTAAGGCAATTGGTCATACTTTTTCAGGATTGATAGTGTTTCTACCATAAAAGGTACTGTGTTATAGTGGTATATTGTGTGATAACACCCTGTAAATGTATTGGACCTAGTGGCAGACGTGGTGGTAGGCATTGCCTACCAAATTATTCCAGTTACCTACCGATTTCCATGGGTATTAAATGTTTTGAACAGAACGCACACATAGCCTTTCAGAATAACCGCTGCAAAGCTACTGCTTTCACTTCCGTTGCATTGCCAAACAGGCACTTTTTTTTTTTTAATTATCTGCACCTCCTTGTGTCATATGATATAATGGTAATGATTGGGCACGCCAATAACTCCTGCCCCTGTACACGCCTACTGTGCAATATATTGCTTACATCATTTTCTGGTTGGAGTCAGACATGGGAAAACACGATAATCTTAAGAACCAATAAAATGCACGGAGTGCCCGTTAGATTATGAAATGACCAATCACCATTTGTAGTTGCCTTTTACATGATTAGAAACGCCATGCATTTTCCTGTGCTCAAAGCAGTCGTGTCGTGTGGAGGAGGACTGAGTAAGAGGTATTGCTGATCAGTCTGTCTCTCAATTAAATAAATCTCATTGGCAGTATTATATTGGTTTAAAGGTTGGATAAAGTGCTAGACATCGAGAAAATATTCACCAGCTGGTTGTAGACATATTAATGAAATTTAATAAATACATTTAATAAATACATTTAGATGATCACGAAAGAGTCTGTAAAGGGAAGCCTAGTCACGTGACTGACTACCGGCTTGTCTCAAAACTAATTTTCATCTTGTCTATTACATTTTATTTTCAACACAAAATATTTATTCCCCAAAACTGTTCATGTGAGCGCTTTCTCCCCATAATTTTATTTGGCAAAGCAACTATTCTGGTTGTTCAATAACAAGTTTCAGAAATATACATTTGTAAAATAAAAATATTAAGTAGACGAATTGGAGCCACTATAAGCAAAAATGCATCTGGTTATGAAAGCTTACAACCCACAGGAGCAAGTAATATTTTTAATTTTGGCTGCAGGAGCCAGGATGGAAATAAGACTACTGCATAGCAGAGTCACACATTCCAGGTTTTAATACAAGCTTGACAGCCACAGTGTGTATAGGCAACAAGCTCAGGTGTGTATTATTAATTAAACTCACAGTAAAACCAGGACTGGATCCAACTGCTATGCAATAGGAGTCTTATTTCCATCCCTGGCAGGAGCCAATGAAAGTGTTACTCAGCTGAATCCCAGCACCAATCCTTCATGTTCTTCCACTGAAAGATCAATCTTTGACTTGGCTCAAATGAAAGTGGTTCACAAAGGCCTCGACTAACGTGTGGCTGGTCATGTACAAAATGAACACTGCCTTATTTCTGTGTTCAGACACATAAGAATACACCATTTTGTTTGCCTAAGTGGCCCTTCCCCTACATATAATTTGCCTACTTCAGATATTCAATTGCCTACCTTTTCTGTGAACACTATGTCCACAACTGACTGAACCATATTCAGCTAAAAAAAATAATAATAATAATCAATTTGAGTTGGAAAACTAAGATTGAGCAACCACTTTTAATGGCATTAATCGACAATTCATTTCAATTTGGTTCTTCATTATTTTACTAGAATAATAACCCATTAAAGTGTTTCTCAGAGGGAAACGTTTAACGGTAGTACACCAAAAATATGTGCAGTTCAGAATAAAAGCAAAAATTTTAAAGCAGACTTTTGGTTAGAGGGCTTATTTCTTATTTAAATGTTGGTTTTGGCACACAGGCTAGCTTGTGTGGTGATGTCAGGCCAGGAAGTAGACAGGCACAGCTTGTAAGAGAATGTCCCATTGCGCCGGTTTGTAAATAAAAGATGTAAACACAAACCGACACGTTGGCCAAAATAAACTGACAGACAAAAAACACTGAATTAACCCCACAACAAGTATTGTGCTGGTCCTCCAGGACGAATACCAATTGTTATTTTCAGTTTCTGACCCTCTCCTGTTCTTTCTCCCTGAACACACCACCCTGTGTGTGTGAAACACTCACTTTTATGCAGCTGTACCGAGGCTCGATTGCTAATCAATCATTCTATTGAATCTTGGCACGATCTGCAAGTGACTAATTGTGCAATCCCCGTGCCCCCATACAAATACCCACTTTAATCTGCACACAAAGTGATTGTGCAATCCCAGTGCCTAACACAAATGTACATTTTAAAACACTTGTGCTACATAACCCACATTTTGTGCAACTCTACACACATACATATAAACATCCCACATACAACACAGTACACAAAATATGCACAGGGGAGGGGGCACCCCACCACACTGCCCTTTCCAAGTATGAGGCAATGCAAAAGCTTAAAACCCTGAGCCTTTAGCCAATCAACTGTTTGAGAAAATAAGTAAATCTTACGGTTGGGTTCAACATACACACAGTATTGTATAAGAACACATGCCAAACCTCAAGGCCTGCAGCTTATTAATTAAAACTGCATTGTCAACCATCTTATAGGCCTTGAATATGTCAACATAAATGGCAGTAGTAAAGCAATTCGATCCAAGGCCAAGGGAATTAAATTTGAACCGCTAAATAATGAAACATTTTACAAACTAAAGCAATTTGTAGAGCATTTGGTATTTGTTTTCCTGTTATTTCCTAAATCTCAATCGCATATGTTAGAGCCCTTGTTTTTACCTGTAGTGTTTGAATTTGTGTTATCAATGCCATCCGTCTGGGGAATCAATGGTACTGTAGAGAATGCCGAGCCTTTCAAATTTCACAAGAGTGAAATATAAACCCACAAATCACCCGATTGAAAAGGTATATCTGACTAAACTGGATTCAACTTTGAAATACAGCCACAGGAGGGTTTTTTTGCCACAAAGTGAGGCGTTAGCTTTTCATGAACATTGCCCTGATGATGTTTAAAATATTTAAAAATCTTTATAACAAGATGGAAAACAATCATATAGTCCCATCCTTAAGGAATTATATCCATAGTCTTACCCCTCCCACCTCCTCCCTTGCAAGGGATGCGAGTCAGTAAAAAAAATGTAAAAAAAACTTAAAGGGGGAGATTTTGCGGACATTGTATTATTCGGCATTCTCTAGGGACCCCTGTACAGGCACAATCAAAAAGCACTTTTCCTGACGAGAATTGAAGAGCTCAATCACAAAGCAGCTGCAATTTACAACTGGGCTGCCAGCACGCCAGCAAGGTTACAGGGAGTAAAGGGCTGAGATATTGCGCTCATCCAACCCATCAAGATTGTTATAATAATGCCAGTGACCAGTAGGACAAAAAAAAAAGCTATTTTAAAGAATAGGCTCCTTTGCTGTGTAGCTTTTTTTTTGTATGTCCTTTAAAAGAAGTGAGAAGGAGACACATCAATATGAATAGATTTTTTATATCCTTACATAAAAACACAATAATGCCAAAAAAGGTTATTTGTGCGACTACCATAATGCAGTTCGGAAGGCTGAAAAAATAGAAACTATATTGTTCTCACCACCGGTGGTATCTTAGTAGTGCAAACTTAGATATCTGCTGTGAATGTGTCCCTACATGCACAACATATGCATGGCTGTAATACTAAGCTTGTCACTGACTGCATAAAAAAACACTTTTAAACTGTTTACACTCAGAACAAAGCAGCCAGGTGGCGTTTTTTTTTTACTGTTACAATTCATTCCAGTGTAAGAATTGCACTTTTTCAATCAATGGCATGCAGCAAAAAGCATGTGGTATGCAGTTAAAAGCTATGCTATGAAGCCACTCAACTGCCTATAATGCTTCACCATTGGTAATTTTGTACAGCTGTACAAAAAAGATGCATTCAGTATATACTATATTACCAAAAAAAAAAAAAACCTCAAAGAAATCACAGCCTACATTTTGAATCTAATTTTTATTAATTGCCATAAATATCTCTCTTGTAAGGCTGGGGCGATGCCTAATTTTTCACTATCGATACATCGTTCTTCAAAAAAGCCAATGCATCGATTCATCGATGTTATGAAAGCTTAAAATAACCCACAGTAATACATGTGGAGCGGTTGATTACTGTGTAACATTGCTAGTAACGATAAAAAAAAAAGAGTATCCATATTACACTGATTACAGTAGGTGTTTTTTTTTTTTTTTTTTTTTTAAACCTTACTCATGTTGATTTGTACCAGTTAGTGGTCAGAGCAAAATCAAAAAAAAAAAAAAAGTTTTTTAGCCAATCAAGAGAAAATTTACCCTGCATCCTCTTACAAAAAAATAAATAAATAAATAAAAGAGCCACACAGGTCTCAGTATCCCATATAACACTTGTGCATACCCCTGGTAGAGAGTCTATTCACTAATCTGTATTGGAGCATTTTACCTGTTGAAATCTCAGCCAAGTATTTGCACAAGTAAAACATCCTCACAAATCATGGTTTCAAGACCATGGATGAGGCCTGCAGGTTTTGTAATGAGAATTATTCCGACATATTTCCTGCTTTTGCAAAACAGCAATTATGATACCTGTATCTTGTGTCCCAGCAGAACAGAGTTTTAGCTGAGTGTCAGAACAGAGGGCAGACCAGCAAACACTCTCGTTTACGTGAGGATCATCGAAAACATGAAATTTTATGAATTAACAATTTTAAACTGCAAAACTGTAAATAGGTATGATGTTGACAGCTAACCGCAGAGACATTGGTACGTGTTCTAACATTGATTTTAATGATGTGAACAGGGGGATTTTCTAAAAAAAGAAAGGTTTCATGGTAAGCTAAGCTTGTCTTTGTCTATTTCTACCGTCATTATTTATACTGTGTACTGTTTTAACTGTGTTAATCTGAAATAGTTACACTGGAAAATAATATAACTATGTTGAATAATAATATAACTATGTTATATGCAATATGTAAAAACGCAGATGTTATGGTTGAAAACTCAGATTTTGAGATGGTATGCTTTTTACAAATGCATATTTTTAAAGGCTAGCACAACCTCTGCATCTCATTAAATGGTCAGGCAAATTAATATCCCAAACATTACTTTCTTAATACTCACAGGTGGTGGGGCAGGGCAGAGGGGAGAAGCTGAGCTCAATCGCATGCAGAGTCAGACCTGAAGGGAACAGAGAAGCTCTGCGCTTAATGCAAAAAATAATTGCCGATTCCAAATCCAAAAAGTAAAAGCTTTCCTTTTGCTTAAACACTTTACACAAAAAATGATACATGATACACAGGCTTGACTATTGCGATAGTTGTCAAACGATATCGCTTCAGTCTTACTCCCGTGTTGCGAACTACAATTGATCCCTAAGGCACATCAAGCTTTTTTTTGTTTTGTTTTGTTGTTTTTTTTAACAGGAAAAGGGGTCAAGTCAATGTGAATTGGGTAACCCTTTCCAGTATTTTTCCATTGTTTTTTTTTTGGGATATACACAGATTTCATATTTTTGGTATTGGGGTTGTTGTTATGATAGCACCAAATCCATGCACTGCAATCTTCTTTTCTCTTTCCACTTCATTGGAGCTGATGCTGCTCCCTGCAGCTAGAACAATATCACACTGAAAATCCACTTTGGTGCCATAAGTTACAGTGATCAAAGGGACCCTCATACTAATCCTATTACCTGACCTATGAAATTAGAAAACAGTTAATCTAGCAGAGGAGCTAGGGCAGACCCCAGTAATGCCAGGCTTGCTTCTGACAAGTGTAAGACAGGATGTAAGGCCCTTACTGATGCACCTTGGGAACTGTGAGTAAACTTAATTAAAGTGAGTGCACTGTCATGTCTAGGAGCCAGCCTGTCTCAACCGTCAGCAAAAAAATAAATACAAAATCCAGACTAATAAATAGTTGATTCGGCAGTTTAAAAACAGTACAGTCACCCACCACTGTCCAGAAAGACACAAACAAAGCCGCTACATAATAATTCTTCAAGCTGTAAATCATGTAATTTTTCATTTGGATTGGGAGATCCTGTTTTTGATCACTATCTTTGACACGTTTTTATGCATGGGTCATCTTACCAGAAGATAGGTAAATCCTAGCTTGACTTAAAATGCATATATTTATAATGGGTCAGTGGTACAATCCCATTGAAACTCCCAAACTAATCTCAGTGAGTCACTATGTTGCTGAGCAGCATGTGAATAGCGAGAGATTATTATTATTATTGAATATTTTGTTGTTGTTGCACTTGTGGGATTCGTTTTTTTTTTCTCCACTTAACTTGAAAGAGGTCATTTGTCTTTATTTTAAGATTCTTCAGCTGATGAATATTAAGGGTCGGCATGGCTATCATAATCGGCTTGAAGCTGCATTTCATTTTCATTGCTTAATAAATCTGTAATGAATCTCTCCGTTGACTGCTGCACTCATTTCATAGTACAGTGTACAACACAATTAATACCAAGAACACTCTTTTCCCTGTGGTCTGCTGTTGCTACAGGTCCTGCCAAGTTCCATTGCTCAGCTGTGATTGGTTTTCCACAATTGGACAATCACAAGATAAACTGCAGTAATAATTTGCAAAGAAGTCTTTGTTACTGAAATGGACAGCTCATCAAAACTATGCAAAGTGTGTGAAAGCAACATCATGTTTTATGTGTTTTAATCCCTTTGTTATGTGGCTTATGTCTCTTTTTACACAACTAGGTAGGTGCTTGGCAGTTTTGGCTTTTATCGGTGTCCCTGTTATTATATTGCACATGGAGGAGTTGTAAGAAGCATACTGCTTTAAGATTTTTTTTTTTTCTTCTTTTACTTTTATATCTCATTAGACTTCCAGACAGGCTAGAAGACAGGAATATAATTCAGAATGAGCCATGAAGTAGTTTTGCAATGACGAGGTTTTGATTGCTGTCGACCTTTACAGTAAAGGATTATGAGGCTGCACCCGTTAAATTTAACACTACTGGGGCGCAGCCAGAAAACAGCATCCGAGGCACACTGAGAGATAACTTTTGTGCACTTTGTGAAAAACTCCAGTCTTTCAAAACAGTGGTTGAACAAAATGTACACTTCAAAAATCGGTATGTTCTTTTGCATTTCAACCTAAATGAAATGTTCGCTCAGTTATGAGATTTGATTGGATGGTAGTGTATATGTATTAGTAAATACATATGTAAATTATATTTTCTTACACTTTTTTTATTATTTATTCTGAACATGTAGTGGAAATTATCCAACTATCAGATGTTGGGCAACTTTAACCTGGCTTCCTATGAGAATTATTACTGCTTAAAATGACCTTCATTATAGTTCTCCCCTCATTATAAAACATTAAGCGCTTGGATCTCAGGGTCAGTGTTATAATTAGGGTGGAGTGTCTGTAATTGCTTTTTCTTGCTTCACTATACTACTGCTTGCACAGCAGCTCTGAGGTTATCCCAAATACTTGATGTATCTCTGCAATGAAGTAGGATCTTCACCTGGCAGCCACAGCAAAGATTTAAATCCAGGGATTTCTGAATATGTAGAAGAGGACACGATAAACTGTTTTGCTGAGCCCCCAACTCCAGCATACCAGTAGTATACTTAATCACAAACTGCATTTGCTGGTACTATGAAAGACAAAAGGGACACGTTTTCAAAGATTTACAAACACTAAGCTTTGGCTCCCAGGTTGGTTTGCACCTCTTTTAAAATAAAAAAAATAAAAAAATTAAAGATAATTATACTACATTCTAAGGCTGTATACTTAGCTAAGGGATCTATCCACTATAGCTAAGCTAATCAAAGTGCAGTATCTCACGTCCATCTAATCTATCTATCTATCTATCTATCTATATCTATATATTTATATATATATATATATATATATATATATATATATTATTGCATATATATATATATTATTGCATGTATGCAGGGGGGTTAATAAAATGCATATTAAAAAGTTAATGTATAGTTTTCGAAACATATAACTAAGGCATTTAGTTAGTGTGTCTAATTATTCTTTTCCTCCCAGTTTTCTCAGTTTGGAATGTCCAATCGCTTTTCCTCTCACCGTCGCAATTTCCCACACGGCTCAGAAGACCCAAAGGTTCAGTGGGCATCCTCCGATCCCACGACCAAGTTAGCTTCCATTTTTCACCCAGGAACTTGAATGGATGTCAGCGAGCTACCGATCTCTGGAGGAGAAATGCCAGCCCTGCAGGAGTCCGTCCGTGAGCTCACTGGGTGTCTGGCCAGTAAGATTTTTCCACCATAACCCACAGGAGTGCCAGTGCCAATGCAACACTCCCTTCAGCGACCCCAGTGAAGACTGGCCTACTTCGCACAGCCAGGATTCAAACCTGAGCAGTATGAGTCACACTGTGCACCACACGGCTGGTTCCCAAACTTTCTTGGCTCAAAGCTCCCCATGACATCAGGCAACCTGACTGAGGACCCCCACCTGAAATTTTGATTGTGCTACCTTTAGCGAAAATAGGTTGTTCGTTTGTACTGGTAGGACTACTGCTTTCATTATGTTCTGTGTAATTCCTCAGATATTTAAAAAACTGCTTCATAAGTATTGTGCTCTGTTGGACAATCATCTCCTTTTGTTGTATAATGGTACACGAGCTGACAAAAATGTTGCATTTGAAATTACTCCAGTAACCTAACAGCAGTTGTGTAAGTTGATTCCCTGGTCTGGGGAATACTGCTTTGTCAGGGTCATTTGGGAGAGAACATTTTTACATGTGCTGTGGACCCCCCTGAAACTTTCTCATGGCCCCACACGGGGGCCTCGTACCTCAATTTGGGAACCACTGAATTTATTATTATTCTTTGTTAATAGTTGTTTTTTATAAATGGATCATTAATGTAAAGTCTGATCAATATCTATGTATAAAGCAACCCTTAAAAAGACCCAACTCACTTCAGTATAGACAGTGTTTTATTATTTTTCCCAGCTGCAAGTTATCATTATATTCCTTGCTTTAAATCAATATCTATAGGTGGTTACACAACTGGATGAAAATGTACCAGCTGCTGATGCTGTTGTTTTATTGTTTTCACTTGAAATGAATTCATACTGATTTCATTTAAGAGCAAAGTGAAAATGGTGTGATTATTGTATTGTTTTTTTTAACTTGTACTATTAACTCAGTCATACCTTATCATTACAACACACTGGAAAATGTTCCTATTTAATTTCTTAGCTGAATGTGTGACCTGTATGAATCTCTACGGTAGTTTATCTTTTGATCATTGTTTAAGACTCCTCATTATCAATGTTCTGAAACAAGATGAGGAAGCATAGCCTGTACAAGTATTCATGAACAATACATGTTATAAAGCCTTAATTTCTGTTGAAGAAGCACTATGTACTGTACATCACAATATGAGCAAGGTATAGCATACCCAGGTGCAGCTGCTGTTTTAGAAAGTATGTCATTGGTTCTTTAAAAAAAAGGATGTCAATGTACATACATATTGTGGCCACAGCTACAGTCAGAAGGTCAAGGAATCAGTAAAATGGCCTGAACTGTGGTGTATAAAGTCTATACAGGAATGCCTTGGTCAAAAGCAACCATTATTCAAACAATGAACACAGTTCTGAGAAGTAACCTTTTTATTGTGTCCATTGTAAAGAACCTTTTTTTTTTTTAAACTAACCTTAGCACAACCTTTCACGAGAAGCTGAGTGGCAGATTCAATAACAAAAGCATATCTTCTGATGTGTGTTATCATCAATACAAAATGGTTCTTAAAAAAAAAAAAAAAAAAAAAAAAAGCATATCGATGCATCCCGTTCAAAAGCAACTTGAAAGGTCAGATCACATTTACCCTTTGCAAACACTACTCCAGCCCAAATAGCATTTATACTGAATCAGAACTTTGAACTGACACATAATAAGCATCCAATGTTGCCAAACTGACAAAGCAAAACTCTGTCTTCCTATGCTGTAATAGTTGTTCAGTCCTCCCCTCTTTCCAGATATCTATTCCAATTCACATGCAAACTGGCAGTGGATATAGATTTATCAGGTCTCACGAGGCTGAATCTTAGCTGTTGTTATTAATTCTTGTTTTTTTGTTGTTGTTTTTTTTTTTTTTTTTTTCTCAGAAGCGAACTTGCATTCATAATAAATGGGCAAGAGCTCAATGGCCAGTGATTGATTGATTGGCGGTGGAAGCTGCAGGCATGCTATGTGTGTTAATCTAAGGGCTCCTCCATAGGAGTGTGCACAATTGAATAACATGAATCACTAATGTGGGGTGTCTGGTGCATAGCAAACAGCCATCAAGTGTGTTTGCTCTCCCCCTGCATGCCACAGATCCTGTCTTTAGCCAAAGGGGTTATAATTCTGTTCACAGCATCCACAGTCACTGCACAGTGCCTGAATGCTCTCCTGCAGGACACTAACTGGGATGTAATAACTCTCTTCACTCCACTTCTCTTACTCATCCTGTTGGCTCCCTTCCTTGTTTTTTTTTCTTTTGTTCAGAGCAAGCCAAATTATTAATAATTATGGCAATTTATATTTATGATTAAATATAGTAATGAGTGATAAATATACTAATTACAAACCCAACGATGCAATCTGTTCGCATTTTTTTTTTTTTTTTTACTAAAACAAAACACCCATCTCCCCCTCCCAGATTTTGCAGCCATCAACATTAACAAATGAGGATGAGGCTCTTTGGTGATGAAAGGTTACACAAACAGAGTCTGTCTGGGGAGAGATTCTTTAAGGTAATACCTGGTATTACAATGGTATCCCAGTTTTTATATATATCTATATCTATATCTATCCTCAACTTTCATAGCCACTTTCTCTGTTCACTGTAATAATTATTACATTTGAAGGTCTTTTTAAACCTGATCACATTACAAATATATATATATATATATATATATATATATATATATATATATATATATATATATATATATATATATATATATATATATATATATGTGGGTGTGTGTGTGTGTGCCAGTCTTTCAATAATTCAGTGTGTATTCTTTACAAAATAAATATAGGAAATACTGCACAGGATTTTTTTGGGACGGGATATATTGTATGTAGATGGCCCTCTTCACAAAAAAAAATATAGTAGCTGTCTTCCTTCAAAGCAGAAAACAATATTTTTAAGACTGTTGAATAAATGTAGCCAAGGCAGTGGAACAATCAGGGCACAATTCAATTTTACTGGAATGTGGCCAGGACACCCCTGCCTATCCGTGTAATAGTTCTGCCAGGTGGAGGGCAAATCCATAGCTGTGCCATGTCAATTAACTCTGACTTGCAGAAGCACATCTTGAATACCCCAGTAGAACTGTCTATAAAATGACATTATGTGCAAGATGGATTAAAAGGATAACACTACCACCCTACACCAAAGAACTCTGAAATGTATTTGACTAGTACAAAACCCTCTCTTTATCTATTTAAAAAGAAAATTGCTAAGAATGTCAACTTTACTTACCAAGGCCAAAAGGTAATTGGCACACCAATTCCACAAAGCTCACAAGAGACAGATGTTGATAATGATTTATAACTGAGCTGGGTTTGGGGGGAAAAAACCTCTTCTGCGATTTCAAGCACCTGGTAACTTCAAGTCTACAATGCAGTTTCACCTGTCACCACCACTCTGTAACAGGTAAATGAATGTACAGGGAAAGGGGTAGGCTCAGAGCCAGTGGCTAAATAATACATCTTTATCTGCTATCCTGCTGCACTTCTTACGAACCGTATTTGTGAACAATTTACGGCAGTGGATCTCCTTTAAAATATGATATAATTGAATCATTGAGGAGTAGTATTGGACCAAGACTTAAATAAATGGTGGCCTGATTCCAACACATTGTACAAATAATCGTTACTGGCTGCAACTGAAACATACTGTGTGACTTCACAGAACAGGACAACAGCAAATTATAAGAAACTAGAGAATCAAAAATTATTTCATCATGCCTCCTGGCTATCTAGTCTTGACAAGAGTATGGTTGTATGGGGATTTCATATCATGTTTTGTTAATAACAGGTGCATAACAACACAGGCAAGGCAAGTTTTAATTAAGAATGTGAATACAGACTGCTTCCTGTTGCGTCTCTCTCTTATTAGTATCTGTTTTGTGAACAGGAGGAGTGAATCATTTGGTGATAGGGACACAGTAAAAATGTTAATATTTTTGATACCCACTTACCATCTGTTAAGAAAACTCGCCCACTGTAAAACATTGACCTGCAGCAGCAGTGATTCACTTCGAAAAAAAAAAAAAAAAAAAAAAAAAAAAAAAAAAAAAAAAAAAAAAAAAAAAAACACTGACCTACACAAATGTGTTGTGCCAAGCTAGGAAAAGATTTCATTTTGACAGCAAAAAAGTCTACTTTGATATATAATATATACCAACATATATATATATATATTATATATATATATATATATATATATATATATATATATATATATATATATATTATATATATATATATCATATATATATATATATATATATATATATATATATATATATATATATATATATATATATATATATATATATAATATATATATATATATATGATTTGGAATAAGTCATTTTGTGAGTATTTTTATCCATGAAGAAAATCATTTAGAAGTGGTTCCTTGTAATCTGATTGTTTCCTGTGTTTAGTCATCCACATATTAAATGTTGATTTAGATAAAGTATTTTTTAGAAAGGTAGCAACACTGTGGTTATATCACCCCTGTATGGTTTACTAGATGTTACAAAAAAATTGTCATGGACACTTTCTGATGACACGCTACCCTTTATTTATTCACGTCTACATTACTTTTACCGAACAACTACAGAAGAAGTCTTCTTGATTCTCACATTCTCATTTCTCAGCTTGCACCAGGACCAGAAGAATGGTTAAACACAATTTGCCCTCAAACAAATAAAACAATTATACATCTCATCTATTATGCTAGGGGCAAGTACAATGAATAAGACTGAGAAGAAGCCACAATGCATTGTGTGTATTCTCTTTCTAAAAATAATTGTATTTCTCTGGGGTGAATTTCCAGATGGCCAATTGCATAACAACCCGGACACCAGTAACTAATTATTTGAAACATTTTTGTTTTCAACAAATCGTTGGTATTTGAAGGACTCATTTTAAAATCCAATTATTACTATTTTTTATTGATTAACTGCAGATCATTACATGGTATTAAGAGCATACCACTGAATATATGTCCTGTTTATATCCTGAATAATAGTATCACAAAAGAGAACCATTTTCACATGCATAGGCCTCCCTGTGTTGAGGGTTAACACAATACTTCAAGACCAAAACAAGTCTCTGGTGCTCACTGATGATTCACTGAAGATTTGAAAAATTGGCTAATAGGCTGCTCCAGGGTAGCAGATCATTAATCTAATGTGAATTTAAACTTGTATTTCTTCACTTGACATATCTTATGAATAAACAGTGCTAATCTTGTTAGTTACACAACAGTAATGCAGCAGAAGGTGAAGAGACATAAAGTGTAATGTATAATTTCAGCACATTATCTGCTATTATGCATTTGCTCTCTGCTCTTTTTTTTTTTTAATTTAGTTATTGACAATTATTTTATTATTTTCTCCCAATTTGACATATCCTATTATTTTTAGGCTCAACTCCCCGCTACCTCCGCGCTGACTCGGGACAGTCGAAGACAAACACACGCTGTTGTCCCAAGTGCGTGCCGTCAGCCGACCGCTGCTTTACACACTGCAGACTCACCATGCAGCTACCTTAGAGCTATGGAGGACAGGACAGCTCAGGACAGCTTACAGGCAAGCCCGCAGGTGTCCTGTCAAACTACAGGGGTCGCTGGTGCACGGTGAGCAGAGAACACTCTGCCCAACCCCCCCCCCCACCCCCCCGGGAGTGGAATAGCCTGGACTCGAACCGGCAACATCCAGGCTATAGGACGCATCCTGCACTCCACTTGGAGTGCCTTTACCAGATGAACCCTGCTCTCTGCTCTTTTACTACAAAACCAAACCGCCTCAAGTTCTTTGGCTGATTGATTGTTCTTTAAAGCATTGAAAGACAGTGTCCTGCAACACAGCCGTCTTCATATTAGAACACTTTTCTTTTACTTGATACGACTTTCAATGCTAATGTTTGAACAATGTGCACTCTTTGGCAGAATGTAAAATTACAGACCCCTGAATCTAGAGCTATCACATTAACTGTGACTCCAACAATAACAGCTATAATAACATGCAGGCAGGGTATCCAGTAATGACAACTTACCTGATCACTGCATCAATATTCATTGATCTTCATGTTTTTAAACGCATGTGTATTCAACCAAAACAAAAACAGATCTACTTTATAGCCTGTGTTATAAGTTAACAATGTTATATGCAATTGAAAACCAGCAAAAAAGTATCAACTTGTCTGTAAATTACTGCAGTGAAATCCCAGCAAAAATTATCTGAAGGTCATAACTTCTAAGGTACAAACAAGAAACCAAGTTAAAGTAGACCCACAAACTAAGTCAACTACTGCACATTAAGATTGTCACTTATGGAAAGAGAAACATGCAGCGCTGTATGATTTTAATTGAGAGAATTCAAAATACATACAAGTAGCACTTTAGATTAAAGGGCATACACAACCACATAATAACACAGTAATAACCATGTTCAGGGTCTTACATGGTAACTACTGTTGGAATACATGTACAATTACATGAAAATTACTTGTGCCATGGCAAGAGCAACTGTTGTAATTACATGGCTATTCATGCTATATAATCTAAAATATAACCACAATATGCTACAGTATCTGTATTGCCTGATTAACATTTCCTGTGCAGGTCATAACTGAAAATAAATAAACAAGGCCCCATTAGATTAAATGCCAATATAAACCAGTTAAATAAAGTTGCATTGTATTTGTTGATTTACTCCACCCCTGTCAGTTAAAAATTCAAAACAGCTTTTAATGTTGTAAAGTAACTAAAAGATGTTTGGCTAATAAGCATAATTCACTAGGACAAGATATCCAAGTGGAAGTCAACAAAGCTTTTGTGTATATGGGATTTGCTATATATTTTCACTTATGTATCATGTTTAGAAAGCTGTATCCTCGGAAAGAAAACAACTGTTTTAAGTTTTATTACTAAAAGCATGTATACATTTCAGTCTAAACTTTATCGAACTGTTTTATGTATAACACTTTACACCATGCAGTAAGGTTAAGGTTATGAATAGCTTAAATCTTACCTAATACACCAAGCCGGTAGTTAACAGTGATGACTATGACATTCCCATAACTCGCCAAGATGCTTCCGTCAAACATATTTCCAGTGCCTTCCATGTATGACCCTCCGTGGATAAACACCATCACTGGCTTTGGGCTGCCACCTTCACGAATGTCTAAAAGGGAAAGAAAATAATTGAAAAAGCAAATTAAATCTGACAGGCAGAATTGAACTCTGAACTGTGCGCCCTAGCACATTTGTGTAACAGTAGTTAAAGACAAATGTGACTTTAGATGTTAGCTGGTTTCTTAAGCAACATATATGTCATGTTCCTGGTTTTGGTCAGAAACTGATTTGAAGGGAAACATTTGTGTGTCAAGAAATTTGTATCATACTTTTTTATTTAGTCACTTGCAAAATGTATATACAGACAATGGTATTATAATTAACAAAAGGTTGAGAGCATTGGAATATAAGCCTAGTCTTTGATTAAGTGTCATTAATTTAGTGTAGTATTACTATAACTTCGCAGGTTATTATTTAAATACATGAGTTGTAATGGTAATCGGGAACGAAAAGCTTAAGATGTCTGAATAAAAAAAAAAAAAACTTGAATGTTGGTATTTGTACATGTAAATAATGTACGCAGTGACCGAAAAAATAAACTTGGTCATGTGTAATATACAGCAACGATAATAATAATGCTTTTTTTTTAAAAATCAAGTGGCTCATGCCTCTGTGGGGACGAAAAGACAAGCCAAACAACTAGAATGTCCCTTGCAGAAGTGACAGCCTTGCAGAGTCAGGTATTGAGAAATAAATACTGACAACACAACAGAAATCAGAACCTCCAAGATCACTGCTGTTACAGTTCAAAAAACAAGCTCTCTCTCTCTCTCTCTCTCTCTCTCTCTCTCTCTCTCTCTCTATATATATATATATATATATATATATATATATATATATATATATGAAAATAAGCTGTAGTTCGATGTCATACTTAAGCATCTTGCAAGCACTAGTGGAATAACATGGGGCAAATACATTTCCACAGTATAAAAGATCATCTAATAAACTGTGGGTACTATATAGTCTGGCCATTTTGGCTGGTAGAATAGAAGCTTAATTTTACCTTTAAATGCTCATAAAATGTGCATGTGTTTTGCACTACAGTAGGCAGTTGAATCAATAATTTTATTTTTGTTTTAATTTTTTTCTTTTAAAGAGACTTTTATGAGCCATTTTATTGTCCTACTCTGTAGCTCCTACTTCATGATAGGTGCTTTTATATCTGTGGGCTTAGAAAGCATTGCTACACAATGTTATCCTTCAATGTCTAGGGGCATTCCATGAAAACTGTAAATAAGATGCTCTTCAGCATGTACTGTATTGTGTCACACAGCTGAAGGCCCTTCTTTTCAAAATTATACTTTCTCCTTTTAAAAATGTTTTTCGTTTTCCTTCCACAATATCAGAGTGTTACACTGAGCTAGGGGAATTCAATATCCAAGTCAGGAACGTGGCTGAAATTGAAGGGCACTCACCCCTTTAATCTTTATGTCCTACCCTGCCATAAAGACATATAACTAGATTTACAGAGGCACTTTATAAGAAAGGGTATTAGCACCCTAATATACACAAATAAATGTTAAATATAAACCCTAAGCCATGCTTGGTGT
The DNA here is from genome assembly GCF_017654505.1 of Polyodon spathula. Classification (NCBI taxonomy): domain Eukaryota; kingdom Metazoa; phylum Chordata; class Actinopteri; order Acipenseriformes; family Polyodontidae; genus Polyodon; species Polyodon spathula. Next base: position 30,313,143 of record NC_054547.1, read on the forward strand.
CGTCATGGTTACTTTAATATGAATGTGACAACTGGTGTTAAATCATTCATTGATTGTATTTAGCCCTTGTTTGTACGCAGTGTCTTCTAAATTACTTGCTACCTTGTGTTGAGATACTGTAGCAGTAATCTATTACAAATTTAATTTGGTGTAAATGTTTTGTTTAATAATGATTGCATATACAGCAGTGCTGAAACTATTGTGCTTTAAACAAGCCTTTTTCAGATTACTTGTTAAGGGCTTTATTTATTCATGTAGTTATTTTTTTAATTATTCCTGGATAAACAACTATTCAAGACTAAATTGTAAAATCCAAATAAGGCAATTTGCAACAAAGTTCTTGGGATAATGTTGGTTATAGTTTTATTTTAGTTTCCTCTCCCGTTAGAAATAACAATAATTTTGAAATATATATATATATATATATATAATATATATATATAATATATATATATATATATATATGTCATAAGTTTAGCAATGCATAATGTTTGGATTTCTTTGTTTTTTAAGATGAAGGTGGTGGAGGGTACAGGTTTGAATCCAGCTTCTGCCACACATTTATGAACATTTAAAAAGCAAGTGAAACTAATATAAGTATTGCTTATAATCCCCAAATGAAGTGATGTCAAAGTAAGGTAAGTGTCTTTAGGACTTAGGCACCTACAGGAACATGACCATAGTACAATTACTGTTGCTTAAGAAACGTAAAAAAAAAAGGTTTGTATGCATTGTTCATTCACTATGCAAGAGATGAGCTTTATCTTAGTGAAATTTGTTGTGTACTGTGTTTATAAAAGGGGGTTGGAAAACCATGCAAAACAGTGTTAAAAGTTGGGTAGTTAGTCATTGTTATTCATCTAAAAGTTGACATTGTATGTGGAATGCAATGTTTAAAGAAAAAAAAAGTCAAGCAAAAACCTTAGAAAGAGATACGATAAAAGTATTCTATATGACGGGTAACAATAAAACATACTTTAAAAAAAGAAAAGTATAGTTTAACATCAAGCAAAAAAAGACAGAAACATCCATCAAAAATGAAGAAGAAAAAAAAATCTTCACGTTCAAAAAAAGGACAAGAATTTTGTTTTAAAAATAAAAGAAGAAAAAAATTATTTGAAGGGTTCCTTGTCATGCATATCAGTTTGGCATCAAAAAATACCTTCGTCTTCAGTCCCGTCATTATCACCTAAATCATCGTTCTGTTTCTTTGTAAGGGGACCTAGGATTAAGAATGGAGAAGATGGAGGAAACAGAGCATTCAAGAACAAACAAGACTGAAGAACAGTCAAAATAGACAGAAAAGTTTTTTTGCAAGAAAAAAAGAAGGAATTGTGAGATAGTCTTCCTAGTTTGGCTTGATTGAGACATATTTTAGGAAACAGACAATATATTTAATTAAGAGAAAACAACTACAAAAATATTGTGTGTGCTTTTCAAAAGCACACAACACAAAAAAAGATTTAAAAAAAAAACACCTCCTAGAAGAACTCCTACTACCTAATTTCATATGAATTCAACCGTTGTGAGATTTAAGAATTTAAAATGCTGTCAGCTTTTGATTGAAACAGGAAAATGAAAAGTAATGTTGAGTGGTACACCATACCATTTCTCTTTCCAGCAAAGCAATCATAATTTTCTACATTGTCACTCGTCCATTTTCAATTACACTGAGTTATAACTTCCCAATAACCTTTGACTACCTACTGCCATATTAAATCCAGAGAAGTTCAAAACAACAAAATAAGTTTTAAAACTGTACCTGGGAATAAACTACAGACGAGCATATGGATACCTGGTACGTTGTGGCTTCAGTGCATTTTCTCATTCAATTTCATTTCAACTGATTGTTAGAAAGGTAAGCTGAATGCAAATTGGAGAAATCCAGACTTTATTCTCATTGCTTTACAATTATAACAGTAAAACAAATGCACATAACCCCAACACTTTGGTTTTCAAAAGCCAGTGTAATCATCATTCTGCATGTAATTGATAGATAAAATGAATAAATTAATATATATTTTTAAAAAAAGAAAAAAGTTAGCTGTTCGCAGGCTTAGATTCCAACATGCACATGCCAATATGAAGAAAGCAGTTGCATTAGTGACCTATTAGTGGCAGGGGGTTAGGTATTTACATTTTTGTAATAATAATAATAATAATAATAATAATAATAATATAATAATAATAATAATAATAATAATATAGCAGGGAGTAAGTCAAAGGTCATGGCGAATGGTATTGCTAATGAAACAAGATTAACTCTAAAAGATGAAGCTCAACCCATATAGATTAAAGGTAAATGATCTGCATGCAAAGGCTTTGGGGTACATTCCTGGGTAAAAGACCATGAGACAACCAGACACACATATAAATATTGATATATTCGGTACCAGTGTGATACATGTGGTAGTGTAAGGGTCTAAACAGTAATAAACACTAAAAAAGAAACATGCATGCGCCAATAACGAAGCACAAACTTGAAATACTGGGCTCCATTCACAAAGCTTCAACAAAGCATATTTTATGTTATTCCTGAAGTTGTTCTTAATGTTCAAGAAGCCAATAACCTTGTAGACCAGCTTACCGAATATCAACCTGCATTTTATTCTGTAAAACAGGCTTTCAAAATGAAAAACATCCTTTAAAACAACTCAGGAGTCAAACCTTTGAGAACAGGGCCCATTTGAAACACAAAAGGGGGACCAATATGAATGACAAGAAGCTTTTAAAGCAGAAACCATCTGATTTCGTATTCAGGTTTGATTTTTAATCTGTTCCCATTGATTTAACCGCAGGCTTAACGGCCTGTAGGTTGTGCAATTACGTACAATAATTAAGTACAGACAAAACATAATTAAACTGGACATAAAGTAATACATTAGTAATGACCACAACTATAATGCACCAAGAGCAAATTGCATTTTTTTTTCAGGGTAATCAAAAAAGTACATCATTTTGGAAGCTAAAAAGTGTACTGTGCTAAGAAGTTAATTGTATCATTTCCCAAAATTTAGTGTAATTAAAGAGCTTTGAAACATTAAAATATATACAGTACCAGCATAAATTATGGAAACAACAAATGATTTACAGCAAGACTAGGAGTGGGGATTGTATTGCCCATTTTTCCTCGCTCGGGCCCCTTATTTACTAAATACCCTGGTATCTCTGAATAGATAATCGTCTCCTCTTTAAAAATAGGCTACATATTTAAATAAAATGATTTTATCTATGCAGTGATACCAAGATATATAGTGAGCAAGTAGCCTGAGTGAGTTTATCCGGCAACAAACTCCAGTTGCACTACTTTCCTAGAAAAAGATACCATTTCGGGGAACCACTCTGCTTGTCAGATATCTTGCTCATTAAAGTATTTTTCATATGTTTATCTATTCAGAAACATGATGTAATTTGTAGAAAATATATTTTTACAGTCTGTGGAAGACTTTTTAAAACACAGTAGCCCACAGAAATCCACTAGGAAAATCAAGAGCTGGTTTGAAAAACCAATATCATTCATTCAATCATTTCATTTTTTCTTACCACAAGCAATTAAAAAGGCAATCTTGTTCTGGTTCTCCCTATTGAAGAAGGCCCAAATTTAGGCATTGGACAGCCTTTATTAGTTTATTATTATTTTTTCCTCAATTGAAAGCGAGGAAAATGGCGAATTAATTTAAAATCTACAATGTATTGTATGGAAATCAACCCATAGCCTGCCTGGCAACAGATACATCAAGATTAAATCTAATTATGAGTGGTAGATGCTAGCCGCAAACTTGCATTGTGTAGCCAATACCAATACATTCAAAATTGTCAGACAGAGGGTGATTGCAGGTTGAAGACCCATAGAATCCCATCCATTTTGAGGCTACATTAGCCAATTGTAATACAGTAGACCTTGACGCAAGGTAAGCTTTTTTTACTTTTACAAATTACACACAGGCTTAGCCTCCATAGCTTTTTATGATGAGCCTCCACTGATACCAAGATATTTAATAAGTAACGGGTCTGAGAGAGGGCAATAAACTGAACACCTCCAAATTGCTCTGTAAATCATTTGTTGTTTCCAAAATTTGTGGTCGGTACTGTATATTTTACAAAATAAAATAAAGCATCTGTAGCCTGCAAATACAAAACCAGTATTGTTCACATTGGCAAACTGAGCGTCTCTGGTTTTGTATATACAGTACAGCACTACCTACTGTAGCAATGTGCTGAAAACTACAAGTCCTGTAGTATGGTGAAATAACCAAAGACTTAATAAAGAAATGCCTTACCTTCATTATAAACCTTTTTGAAGATCCTTTGCCATTCGTTTGTAATTGTTTTAATTTTCCAACTTTGTTTTCACTTTAAATCCATTGAACCTACCAACACACTGTGCACTAAATTCACTGCCTGTGCAACAGGTATTTTGACCCTACCTGGAACATAAAACTCCCTTTGCTGTGTTGTCAGGTTGGGTCCTAATACCTTCTGCACTGTATTTGAATGGTGTGCTAACAAAGGACAATCCTTGATGGGCCAAACAGCCTTTTCTTGTTCTTATGTTCTTGTGTTCTGTGTTGTGACAATAAATGGCTACACAATTCAAAGTGAAAATAAAGAAAACAGAACATTAAGGTACTGTACTAGCATGGTTCTAATGAGTGGTACAGAAATGTATTTAAAGCCTTCGATATTTCTACTTTAACATTCTATTTATAATCTAAACGGGATTTTTGAATTTTACACACTGCAATCAGGTTACTAAATGTTATATTTGCTGACAGAATCTGCAGGGAAAACATTAAATCCAACTTTTCCACAAGCCCCTACCCGTATTAATCCAATCAATGAATGCAGTAACATAAGCTTTTCAAAATAAGCTTGTACGATTAACTATGATTACAAATCATAGGAAGTAAAAATCTATTTATTTAAACCCTGGCCTTATTTAATCATAAAGTGGCGCTTATTTCACAATATATCATTAATGACAAGGCTTTCCTGCAGTATACATACAGTACAGAATAAAATGTAATCACACGGACGGACAGCTGATACGTCAAGGTGTGAGGCAATTGGGAATAATAAATTGTGAATTAATATCCTGAATTAATTCATCACAGAAAAAAATATATTTCAGAGGGTTTCTTACTATAAAAAACGGTCTAGGGAGAATTTTCTGTAACACTTCATGATTTTGTAAACACCCTTGTTCAATTGCACCAAGACAGATATTACTCTTCCTGACCACACACCGACTTCCACCCAGAGAAGGTAACATGAGCACAATGTCATGATCTGTATATCGCCAGTTACAGGTACATTACTTTTCTGAGTACATCAATCTAAGGATGGATGAGTTTAATATCAGGTAAAACTCCAACATCTCTGCCTTCTGATAAGATTATCTTTTATCATTAGACTGTCTTTATGGAAACGTCAAGCTGCAGTCCAGAGGCCTGAAAACATGTATAAAAGAAATGAAGAGAAAGACAAGGCCATGCATTTTCCACAGCTCTGCTATTATGTGAAAGGACCTGAAGGCCCAGACACGTATAATACAAACTGGGCAATAAAGTAACGTCAATCACCCTGTAATCAAACATATAGCAGTGGAGTAGCAGTTTAATATCAAAGTGTTTGAAAGTCGTTTACCCTTGGGATGTTTGTAAAGACACAGTAGCTACTATACATGTGTGCTTATAGTATAATGATTAACACTTAGCTTACTAGGCTCTTTCAAATTGACATATTAGTTTTTTTTTTCCTCTCACATACCTAAAACTGTACCTCTATGTGTGGGAGAAGGTTTTTCATGCGTGGCAGAAACATCACAACTGTGTGTCTGTCAATGCCACAGTACACAACATGGAGGTCAACACATATATCTGTACTGTGTATCAACAACAGTAGATTATACAGTATTTCCAAGCTGCACCTTTCCAATAAAATGATCTGCATATTACAAGATCAATAGAATAACAGCATAGTACCTCAAGATTAATTTCCTACCATGAAAAATAAGGACTAACTTATATAAAACCAACACATATAAAACACTATTTTGATAATTCCAGGTCTTTTTTATGTTTTATAACTACCTCCCAAAACAGAGTTTAGCTGATGATCAATCCTCAAACAAATATTTAGGTATTTAAATGCTACTCATGTGTACAGTGTACAATGTGCCCTATGGCCTGGAGATTGCAGGTTCAAATGTTATTGCCGACCATGACCGGGAGTTCCTAGGGGGTGGCGCACAAGTGGCTGAGCCCAGGTGGGAGGGATTAGGTCGGCAGGGCAATCCATGGTTCACCGCACACCAGCATCCCCTGTGGCTGACAGGGAGGCTGTGGGTCAGCCATCTGTGTTGTCCTCCGTCACTATAGGACTGGTGGCTTCGCTGTGGATCCGCAGTGCGAGAAATGACTGATTGGTAGGAACACGTTTCGGAAGACATGTTTCCTCCACTTCCTGAGTCGCCGAGGGGTTGCAGCGGTGAACTGGGATAAAAAATTGGGCATACCAAACTGGAGAGAAAACCAGGGCAAAAACCACTGGCGATGTCTAAATTAAGAAATAAATAAAACAAGGGATGAAGAAGTACATTTGGTTCATAACAGCAAGTGGTGCCTTTTCAGACAGAAATGTAACAGCTTTGGAGTATCTACAGAAAGAATAACACAGTAGGGTAACACAGTGAGCCAGAATCAAAACACGAACGCAAACTGACCAACCCCCAGCTTTCATTTTAATTTCAATCAGTACTTATTTTATATAGCGCCTTTCATAGTGGTCCACCATCACAAAACCTTTTACAATGAATACAATAAAATACAAAAATGCATTGAGCATTATAACTAGTTACAGAGTTGTATTAATACAATTTAACACCCCTGCTTTTCCCTTAGAACAAGTTTTTCCTTGGAGGCTCTTCATCCAAGTACTAAACCAACAACATATTGCTGAGATCTGGCCAGATCAATCATCATAGTATGGCTTGCTGTGTTGAGTTTATTAATGATGCTTTTTAAATGACATTGTACATTTCTACTTGATTTTACTTCACATTTCAGTACAGATAATAAAAGGTGATGGCAAAGGTCCCTGCTTGAATAATTCAGCGACATTGGACAGTTACATAAAGTACCCCAAATGGTCGCTATTAAAGGCTTTCTTTCTCATGATAAAATAGGAGTCAGACTTATAAAAAAAAAAAAATATATGTATCTGACATTTTGTAGTTGGGAATCTTGTACAAGGAGGCAGACCAGAACAGCAAGTGAATAATGCTTCAAGCTGTTATCAAATACCAATACTGAATATCATATCAGGAAGGTTACTTTCTGAAAATCCTTTAGGAAAGAAAATGTCATAGCAGCTTCTTATTTTACCTAGGTGCTCATTAGGATGAGGACTGATAGGTTTTGGACAATGTAACATTTCTGGGTCTTTAATTAGAGATTGCTTCCAATCTCATCTGGTAACATAGCTGAAGTGAGAATGTGTCATATGAACGGTTCACTTCTGCTTCAATGGTTCATAAATGATAAGTTGAAAATGTGACGAATATAAAAGTAGATTTTACTGGAACATTCGTAGTCGGCACTGACCTCTGGGGTAGTATTTTTGTTCAAAATGTTACAATGGTAGTTGTGTCTTGTGTTACCATAATACCACAAGTATAACTCTTCTCTTTATATTAAGTGAATCCTATTATTATCCAAACTAGGGAGTATTTACACATTCTGTTTAGTTCATGTTCTACAGATTGTGTATAATTCTCAATAAATTAAGATTCCTGTGGCACATGGATGATTCAACACTGGTGAGCCCACAATTCGTGTACTGTGATCAATTAATAAATCACTACAAAAAAGATATTGTGGCTTTGGAAAGAGTCCAGTGAAGAGCAACTAGACATGTGATATTCCTGGGCAAAAAAAGAGTTATAAAGTCAATCTGAGGGAAACTGAGATTTAGGGGAGACTTTACTGCCCTAGTTATGTTCCAATGCCTATATAATGCCTGTTTTCTTAATGTTAAATATATTGGACACTGGGCAGCAAAGGGTTAAAATCCTTAAAGGAACAAAGTTCAGTGATCAATCGGCTACTAGGAATCGGATGAGCATTGATGGCTCGCATTACCCCCTCTCGTTTTTAACTTTTCTTATGCTTTTACATTACAGGCTGTGGCTAGGTGAAAAGCTGCACTAAAGTTTATTAATATTACATTCTGTTAACAAATGGAAATGCATCTACTTCACTAGAGTTGTTACCGGGTTGCTTATATTGAAAAAGCTATACAGTACCATAGTTATCATTTAACATGCTTTTAGTCTCTTTGTAATGTAATGCTAGCAGATCAGACAGTAAGTTGCATTCATCCATTGCTTGTTCTCTAAAAGTCATTCTCAGCACCATTCTGACATACAACTTTTACGTGCAAGCTGGAATTGGATTATTCAGAATAACAAAACTGCATCACTGAGACAATGACCATTACCTTACCCTTGCCAAAGCATGCATTAGAGTTGCATTTCCCACACGTGGGTTGTTTTTAGAAAGTAAGCCTTTATTTCATTTTGAACAGTACCTTGAGAATTGTTTGATGGAACAGGTACATTTTTGGCCTTATAACAGAGATTTTATTTACAGTAGCAAACTTGGTGGCCAATTTGCTTAATTGAGTTAAGATTTAGATACCTCATTTAAAATGTCTTCATAATCACTATTATGGGTATAGCAAAACAAACATATTTCACGGTGGGTGACACCTTGTTAACTTTTCATTTTGAACAGCAAAATGTGTATGCTATTTCTAGGTTATGTCATGAAAAGTTAGTGACCTGATATTTTTTATTATTGCTATTGTGACATGCTGCACCACAAATACATTCTATTGCTAAGCATACTATGTATCATTTAAAACTAACACTGTTTACAAAACACTGATATTCACAAAATATGAAATATTTTAAGGTGGAAGTAAACTTTGATATACATTTTTTTACTTACATGATGATATTTTAATAAAGAAAGAATGCGTCCTTCACAAAGACAAATCTGCCCGATTCCAGCCTTGCTGAAGCACCCCCAGATGTGTGCAATTTTCAGCTTTGCCCAACACCTGGTCATCTAATGGTTATACAGAGACCTGGAGAGGCCTACAAGCTACAGTGTCTCGCACCCATTGTGAAATATGGTGGAGTATCGGTGATGATCTGGGGGTGCTTCAGCAAGGCTGGAATCGGGCAGCTTTGGCATGAATCAAGCCAAGTACAAGGTTGTCCTGGAAGAAAACTTGCTTCCCTCTGCTCTGACAATGTTCCCCAACTCTGAGGATTGGTTTTTCCAGCAGGACAATGCTCCATGCCACACAGCCAGGTCAATCAAGGTGTGGATGGAGGACCACCAGATCAAGACCCTGTCATGGCCAGCCCAATCTCCAGACCTGAACCCCATTGAAAACCTCTGGAATGTGATCAAGAGGAAGATGGATGGCCATCAAACAAAGCCGAGCTGCTTGAATTTTTGCGCCAGGAGTGGTATAAATTTACCCAACATCAATGTGAAAGACTGATGGAGAGCATGCCAAGACGCATGAAAGCTGTGCTTGAAAATCAGGGTTATTCCACCAAATATTGATTTCTGAACTCTTCCTAAGTTAAAACATTAGTATTGTGTTGTTTAAAAATGAATATTAACTTATTTTCTTTGCATTATTCGAGGTCTGACAACACTGCATCTTTTTTGTTATTTTGACCAGTTGTCATTTTCTGCAAATAAATGCTCTAAATGACAATATTTTTATTTGGAATTTGGGAGAAATGTTGTCAGTAGTTTATAGAATAAAACAAAAATGTTCATTTTACCCAAACACATACCTATAAATAGCAAAACCAGAGAAACTGATAATTTTGCAGTGGTCCCTTAATTTTTTCCAGAGCTGTATGTGTATATATATATATATATATATATATATATATATATATATATATATATATATATATACACACACACACACACACACACACACACACACACACACACACACACACACACACAGTACTGTGCAAAAGTTTTAGGCAGGTGTGAAAAAATGCTGTAAAGTAAGAATGCTTTCAAAAATAGAACAAATTGCCTTCTGCTACAGCCAAATATTTCAAATTTTGACTCATCAGTCCAGAGCACCTGCTGCCATTTTTCTGCACCCCAGTTCCTGTGTTTTTGTGCATAGTTGAGTTGCTTGGCCTTGTTTCCACGTCGGAGGTATGGCTTTTTGGCCGCAAGTCTTGCATGAAGGCCACGTCTGACCAGACTTCTCCGGAGAGTAGATGGGTGTACCAGGGTCCCACTGTTTTCTGCCAATTCTGAGCTGATGGCATTGTGGACATCTTCCGATTGCAAAGGGAAGTAAGCATGGTGTGTCTTTCATCTTCTGCAGTAAGTTTCCTTGGCCGACCACTGCGTCTACGGTCCTCAACATTGCCCGTTTCTTTGTGCTTCTTCAAAGGAGCTTGGACAGCACATCTGGAAACCCATGTCTGCCTTGAAATTTCTGCCTGGGAGAGACCTTGCTGATGCAGTATAACTACCTTGTGTCTTGTTGCTGTGCTCAGTCTTGCCATGATGTATGACTTTTGACAGTAAACTGTCTTCTACAACCTCACCTTAGCTGAGTTTGGCTGTTCCTCACCCAGTTTTATTCCTCCTACAGCTGTTTCTGTTTCAGTTAATGATTGTGTTTCAACCTACATATTGAATTGATGATCATTAGCACCTTGTTTAATCATACACCTGACTATATGCCTACAAAATCCCTGACTTTGTGCAAGTGTACCAAGAAGAATTTATGCTGTTTTGAAGGCAAAGGGTGGTCACACCAAATATGGATTTGATTTAGATTTTTCTTCTGTTCACTCACTTTGCATTTTGTTAATTGATAAATATAATCTATTAACATGTCTATTTTTGAAAGCATTCTTACTTTACGTAAAAAAGTATATACTGCCTATTTTTTGAAACGTAACTGACACACACATATATATAATATATATATATATATAATATATATAATATATATATATATATATATATATATATATATATAGTGCAATTCTAACCATTGTTAGGTTTAACAAACTGCTTTCTCTCGTCTTGAATATATACGGCATAATGTGAAGGCCAAATTTGCCTGCCTTCTTCTACTGTAATATAAAGGAGGTCAGAGGCAGAACAGAACACAAAGGAAAGCTTTAATTCACAAAGGCATAAAGAAAATCTACAGTTTCAAACATCAGCAGAAGTGAAATCTTGGCAACATAAGCACTCTCTTTTATGAAACATGTACACCGGGATGTCGTAACTGGAATTACAATGCGAAGAAAACACACTGCATGCCTGATAAGGACATACAGTAATATGTCAAGAAATGATTGAGTATCGTATTTCATTATCATTTGGAAATATCAAATTTAGTGCTACCATAGAGTGAAACTTGAATTAATTGGTTACCAAAGAACTACAACGAGTGGTTGCTTATTCAAGATGACATATATTGAAAAAATACAATTCTAGTCTGGGATTAACTGGCTGGTAACGGTAGGATACTACTTAGCTCAAGTGGCTGAAAATACAGTTTACTGTATATTTAAGATCAATAACATACTGCTCTTCACTATACGCACAGGTCTGCAATATACTTATCACCATGTTTATGCATTATTATTTATTCCTATTTAACCCTGATGAAATTAGAGCAGAATGCAGCAGCTTAATGCCTTTTGCCGTAACAGGTTTTAATTATATTTGAAATGGATTTGGTGGGCTCACCTTCTCCTCCTCACACAATTTATCACACAAGGCGCTGGCCACCTCAGCAAACAAAAAATGAGGCAAGGGGACTTGGAAAATGAACTCCTCCTTCTAGGTATGCTTAACAATGAAAGAACTTGATTTATGTCTTGAGTACAGTGCATTTTTTCATTTGTTTTTGAAAACACGATCTGTTTATATATTTTTAGTCACGTTAATGATACAGAAGTCACTTCAGTGTAAACACAATGGAATTTTCTCTTTTATAAAAGGTGATCTTATTTTAAACGGAGACATTCAGAAGATTTAAAACAAGGTGTTTTCCAGGTACAGTACATGACTTGAGAAACTAGTTTAATTTTTTTTTTTTAATTTGTTACGTTTCTAAATTTAGCACTACTGAATATTTTCTCATTTTGAATGTACAATATGGGAAACAAAATGTAGCATTCTCCTATCTGATTGGCCAAAGCCATGGGCATAATCAAAACAATCGTGCTGCAATACATAGTAAACAAGAGGCAGGCAATGAGAATATGAGTCAAGGAATGTTCACTCAATATATTTAAATATATGGGAAAGCTCACATTGGTCTGTTCTTAAATTTCAGTGTTATCTTTTGCAAGCTCCTTAGTCCATATTTTATTTTTTTTAATTGCATCTTACAACTTTAATGAATCACAAAGATAAAAATTAATTCCTTTAGCTAACTTAAAAGTTATTTGCCTTAAGCCAAAGAAACCTTAGGGCAACTGAGTACATAAATGAAGCGGGTTAAACTGTAATTTTGTATTCAAAGAAAAAAAATCTAAATAATAGAAAACACTTATAACAATCTGTACTCCTCACAAAATCTCACAGTGTCAGGCAGATCCGGTGATCAAGCAAAAATACAGGGCTGTAAAAACGAATTCTTGGTTTTGGATGCTGTCCAACACACCGCCAGCCTCCTTATCAGAACTAAGAAATGTTTTATGGAATAATTTAACTTCAAAACCTTCCTGATAGGGGAAGCAAGGAGCTGCTTTTTTTATTATGGATTGGATGCCACATGAGTTATGATCGCATACCATCGAATGATTTAGAAAGCGACAGGGAAAAGATTACGTTCTGATTCTTTGGGAGGGGGGATTATATTAAACAAGACGCGCATTCTCAAGACACCGCAGTGATTCTAACAAGCTCTAAGGTACTGTATATTACAGTTATGTGCCCCAGCTTGAAATTCAGGCAAGGCTGGATGAAGTGAAAATCAATCTAAGGCAAAAGGCTTGTAATTGTCACTAATGTCCTGAGTTCTGGAGGTCTCTGCCCAGCTGTTTCTATACAACACAAAGCTACTATGTAAAGGTAATCAATTCTTTATCAGGCCATTCAATTACATTGTCAGCCAAGCCAGGATAATAATTGATTGTCGTCGATGTGAAAGTTAATGAGCATATCTCTACATTTTAAGGTTCGGGTGATTTTTATTTTTAAAAAGCAATTGTTTTTCTTTAACATAGTCATCTCCTAGGGGGCGGCTCACAATTGGCCAAGCACCGCCCGGGTAGGGAGGTCTTAGGTTGGCAGGGGAATCCACAGTTCACCGCGCACCAGTGACACCTGTGGCCAATAGGGCACCTGCACTTCAGCAGTGGAGCCACCAGATCTGTGATGTCCTCCGAGTCGGCAGAGGGTTGCAAGCAGCAAACCAGGATACAAATAATAATTGGGCACTGCAAAATTGGGGAGAAAAACCGGATTAAAAAATCGGCAACGACTAAATTTATAAAATTAAAAAATTTAAAAAAAAAACATTTAAATCCATACCACTTTGTAGTTTTCAATAAACTTAACAAAAAAGCTGAAAAAAATTGAAAGAAGATGACATTTCGAAATCTAACATCAAATATTATACTACTATTATGGCTTTTGCAATATAATTTTGCAGTTTCATGATGTTAAATAAAATATCTAAATTATGTTCATATGTTTTCTGTCTTTTAATTAGGGTATGTCTCAATCTTAAAATTCCAGGTGATGCAAAACTTTTGGCCAGTGCTGTATTATTCTGTTTTATTATGCAAAGATAAGTCACTATGAAAAATGATTCACCCTGTTGAAAGTAAATAATACAATAGTGATGGTAACTGATTTTACTATGTTCTCCAAAAAAATATGTTATTCTGAGAATAATATGCCAACAGAGTACTGGGTATTAGTTCAATCTTTTGTTTAACTTAAAAGAAAGTCGTGACATGTTCAAATATATGGTGGTCTGATCTAAATTCACAGGGCATTTCTCAGTGTAAATTTATAAGCAGACGTGCATTCATATGCATTTAAATGATTTTTTTTTTTTTTTGTGGCACGATTGTGTCGTTTATTTTTGTATGTCGAGATATAGGACATTTTTCTTCTGTGAGGAGGCTCCATTTGAGCAACAAAGATGTGTCAGCTCTGACAAGACTTTGAAACTGCAGTGCGTGTACACTTATCAGAGTTAAAAATATAACATTGCTATACCGTACCAGTGTGTTGCTAGCAGAACCATCAGCACACAATACACTGGAATGACCAGAAATGGTTTTGATAAAAAAAATACTGCAGGCATACTAATTCTGCTATTGTATTGATTCATTTGGGACATGAAAATATGAACAAAATATGAACATACACTTTTTCTCAAAAGTATTCACCCCCCTTGGACTTTTATTGTGTTACAACATGGAATCAAAATCAGGATTTAATTTTTTTTTTTTGCACTGATCAACACAAAAAAAGTCTGCAATGTCAAAGTGAAAAATAAAATCTACAAATTGTTCTAAATTAATTACAAATACAAAACAGAAAATAATTGATTGTGTAAGTATTCACCCCCTTGAGTCAATATTTGGTAGACGCACCTTTGGCAGCATTTTCAGCCGTGAGTCTATTTGGATAAGTCTCTACCAGCTTTGCACATCTGGACACTACAATTTTTGTCCATTCTTCTTTGCAAAATTGCTCAAGCTCCATCACGTTGGATGGGGACCTTTGGTGACCAGCAATTTTCAACTCTTTCCACATATTCTCAATTGGATTGAGGTCCGGGCTTTTTAAGCCACTCCTGTATGTTTGGGGTCATTGTCCTGCTGGAAGATAAATCTTCTCCCAAGTCCCAGGTCTCTTGCAGACTTCAACAGGTCTTCCTCAAGGATTTCTCTATACTTTGCTGCATCCATTTTGCCCTCTATCTTCACTAGCTTTCCAGGCCCTGATGTAGAGAAGCCACCACCATGCTTCACCGTAGGGATGGTGTTCTCGGGATGATGTGCAGTGTTAGGCTTGCACCAAACATTGAGCTTAGCGTTGAGGCCAGGAAGCACTATTTTGGTCTAATCAGACCATAGAATCTTCTTCCACTTGCTCTCAGAGTCTCCCACATGTCTTCTGGCAAACTCTAACTGAGATTTGATGTGCGTTTTTTTCAACAATGGCTTTCTTTTTGCCACTCTTCCATAAAGGCCAGTTTTGTGAAGCACCCAGGCTATTGTTACTGTTTGCACAGTATCTCCCAGCTCAGCCATGGAAGACTGTAACTCCTTTAGAGTTGCCATAGGCCTCTTGGTGGCCTCCCTGACTAGTGCCCTTCTCGCCCGGATACTCAGTTTATGAGGATGGCCTGTTCTAGACAGATTCACAGTTGTGCCATATTCTCTCCAATTCTTAATAATGGACTGTACTGTGCTTTGGGGGATATTCAATGCCTTGGAAATGTTCTTATGTCCTACACCTGATTGGTGCTTTTGAAAAACCTTATTCAGGATTTGCTTTGAATGTTCCTTCGTCTTCATGTTGCAGTTTTTGTTAGGAAATATACTAACCAACTGTGGGACCTCCCAGAGACAGGTGTATTTAACCTGAAATCATGTGAAGCAACTTAATTGCACACAGGTGGACTCCATTCAACTAATTATGTGACTTTTAAAGACAATTGGTTGCATCAGAGCTTATTTAGGTGTGTCATAGCAAAGGGGGTGAATACTTATGCAATCAATTATTTTCTGGTTTGTATTTGTAATTAATTTAGAACAATTTGTAGATTTTATTTTCTACTTTGACATTATGGACTTTTTTTGTGTGGATCAGTGGCAAAAACTCCTAATTAAATCCATTTTGATTCCATGTTGTAACACAATAGAATGTGGAAAAGTCCATGGGGGGTGAATACTTTTGAGAGCCACTGTACACAGTGCCTCATATCACTGCATATGCCTCGTGCTCCATTGCTAATTAAGATGTTTGGTAAGGTTTCATATAGACAGAATGTGCTATCTGTAATTGTTCCTGAAGAGCATTTCATAAGGCTGGACAACTGTTTTCTGCAAATGTAATTGCTGAATATATAAAAGCTGCATCCACTTGATAAGTAATTTATTTTGGCAATACTAAAGGATTAAGACTAAGCTGTATATTTAATGCTCAGACTCACTAATACAGATTATTCCATAACAACTAGCAAATAAAAGCAAAGCTGAGGAAACCCATAAAAATCAGCATACTAAATCCTGTAAACTCATGTAAAAAACTATGGCAAGCTAAATTATCATTTAGAGATATCTCAAATTAATTTATACAGTGTGAGAAAAAGTTTGTGAACCCATTAGGATTTTCAAATATTTCAAACCTAAAATGTTATTGGATCTTAATCTAAGTCCTAAGAATAGATAAATATAACCTGATTAAACAAATGACACAAAAACATGATACTTTTTCAACATTTGTTTATCAACAAATGATTCAACATTCAATATCCATGTGTGAAAAAGTATGTGAACCTTTAGATTCAGTAACTGATGGCACCCCTTGAGCAGCAATGACTTCAACTAAGCGTTTCCTGTAACTGTTGGTCAGTCTCTCACATTGGTTTTGAGGAATTTTGACCCATTCCTCCTTACAGATCTGCTTCAATTCGGTGACATTTGAGGACTTCCTTGCATGGAAGGCTCGCTTTAGGTCCTGCCATAACATTTCGATGGGGTTTAAGGTCCGGACGTTGACTAGGCCATTCTAAAACACGAAATTTCTTCTTCTGCAGCCATTCTTTTGTAGATCTGCTTGTATGTTTAGGATCATTGTCTTGCTGCATGACCCACTTTCGGTTCAACTTCAGCTCATGGACGGATGGCCTGACATTCTCCTCTAGAATCTTCTGATACAATTCAGAATTCATGGTTGTGTTAATGATGGCAAGCCGTCCAGGTCCTGAGGCAGCAAAACAGCCCCAAACCATCACACTCCCACCACCATGCTTGACGGTTGGGATGAGGTTCTTCTGTTTGAATGCAGTGTTTGGTTTTCTCACTGAATCCAAAAAGTTCAACCTTTGACTTGTCTGTCCAGAGGACATTGTTCCAGAAGTCTTATGGATCATCTATGTGCTCTTTGGCGAACTTCAGACGGGGAGCAATGTTCTTTTTAGATGTTCCTCCTGGTTATCCTTCCATCAACACCATTCTTGTTCAGTCTTTTACTGATAGTTGAGTCATGGACACTCACATTAGCCAAGGTCAGAGTGGACTGCAGATCCTTGGATGTTACTCTAGGGTTCTTTGTGACTTCCTTCATGATTTTCCGGTTTGTTCTTAGAGAGATTTTGGTAGGAGGACCGCTCCTGGGTAGAGTAACTGTGGTCTTGAACTTTCTCCATTAGTAGAGTGGATTGGTAGAGCTCCAAATCCTTTGAAATGGTTTTGTAACCCTTTCTAGAATGATGAGCAAAAATAACTGTTTTTCTGAGGTCTTCAGAGATTTCTTTTGATCATGGCATTATGTGTTTCCACACACCTGTATGGTGAAGACCAATATCTTCAAATGATTTAAACATATATTTAAATAAACAGGAAGTTATGTAGAGATCTCTTTAAATGATTTAGCAATATCTTTAAAACCCTCATTTTAAGATATCCCTAAATGACAATCCATATGGTTTGAGAAATCTGTATTTCATTTTTAGATATCTCAAACTTATTTACAGATATCTTTAATTTTAGAAATCTTAAAAAATGCACAAGTAAAGATATCTGGAATTAAAATTGAGATATCTCAAAATGTTTTACAGATATCTCTAAATATTTCAAGATATCTTAAAATACAATTTGAGATATCTCTAAGTGATAATTTGGCTTGCCATTAAAAACGAAGTGCTTCAGTAAACTCTTCCATGTACATACTGTTACAGGGGAAAGGTAATGAACTAGTATAATAGTCACAAAAGCTGTAACTGGTATCAAAGTATGGTTAACTAAAGTAAAACCATGAATCTGTTGCCTTCTGCATTTCATGACTGAAAAATCACATTTGGGCCCAATAAAAGACAAATGGAAAAAATGTTATATATATTTTTTCTTCAGTAATCAACTGAAATGACTGATTGGTTCATCGCGTGAAAATACAGAATTCTTCCTGATAAAGCATTGACCTGTCCCATTGATACATTTAAAGTGTGACATAAAATCATTTAGCTTACAGTACTGTATGTTATAGATTATAATGAAAAACGCAAGGGTGATTGATCATCAATACAGAGAACATGTATACAAAATGATTGCAACTGCAGGCTAACATAAGTCTCTCGAATGGGTGTACTGGACAGTTAGAGTATGGGGAATACTGTAATATGACACTAAACTCTTATTAACCAATAAAATCTAATTGGTATGCAATCTTTAGGGTACAATTGCCTTGATTGGAAATGTCAGACTCCATTCTGCAAGCCTAAGCCAATCAAAAAGGTTTGAAAATTATTATTTCTTTGCCAGTTCACCGAGGTCTGATTGATTTTGCTCTCAACAGCACGCCCTACTGTCTGAACTTAGGTATTTTACCATTTTACCAGTTCCTATATAAAGACCAAGCATTTATCAGACTGCACATTAAATAAGATACAGAAGTCAATCCTAGGGATGAAACGATAGTAAATTTCCACGATACGAACAGTTAAGAGCCCACTCTTTCATGATACACCAATTATCAGGGTAGTGGCCGTTGTTTTTCTATTACTTTTTTTTAATTGAATAACAAGAAAGAAATAACAAGTTATGCCTTTTTTCTCTGTGGGATATGGTCTGCACCATAAGGAAGCTAAAAACTTTAAAAAAGAGCAAAATTCTGGCAAGAATGAAAAAACCTACAAGCACACAGGTGGAAGAAAACTAATCTTAATGAAATTGTCCTTATATTACCATCATTAATAGTTGCAAAGAATGATACCTTTAAGTCTGTCAAAATGGGATTGCAAGCTTTTTCCCTCCTCCTGCTTTATTTACACATTTTATTTATTTAAATGTACTCAGAAACAGTACATAATTACAAAATATAAAGCACCTGTATTTCTTTCAATACACTTATAGTATTTGCTTTACACACATACTGCTAACTATTCAGTTTTTTTTTTTCTCAAAAAGAGTCTGCAAAATAAATCAATTATTTTGTACTATACAACCTGTAAGTAAGGAATAGAGCAGTGTGGGCATGATGTTCTTTATGCATATTCCTTTTTTTATTCCTTTTTGTCGTTATTTATAATTTATAATTATAAGAACAAGGGCTATCAGTTAAGCCTCAAAATAGCAATAAATTAATTGGACACACAAAATATAATTGGTCTAGTAAATATCGATGATTGCACCATACATTTTCGGTGCATTCCTCTAATTCCTTAATATCATTGCAGTTCAGTAAAAGCTTGTGCACAACAATTGAATGTGAGAGGTAATTACGCCTTGGTAGCATCAAGACAAAAAAACAAAAAAAACAACAATAACACAGCATTCGCAACAAGCCTAGCAAGTTTAATATACTACAGGAGTGTTATTAAATGTTTTATTCCAAACAGATTACAGTACTTTGGAATGTAAGCTATATAAACTTTTTTTTTCTTCTTATTTTCATTCAGCAATAGCTGCAGTATTATGCATTGCACCTTGTTAATACTGTACCACCTAACCTTCACTATCTGTGAAACACAATGCGGAAATCCCGGCCTAATAATAATAATAATAATAATAATAATAATAATAATAATAATAATAATAATAAATCGATTTACTTACCACAAATTGCATACCCGCTAGCTGATCCACCTTAATCCAAAATTGCGTTTAACATTACTGATCATTTATTTATTTATTTTTATATCCACGTTCATAACGAGGAATGGAATCGATCGAAAAACAGATTTTTGATGTAACCGTACAAGCCCTAGTACACATCGATGGTTGTACCCATATTTGGAGAGAAAGGCGTCTGTTCTGCTTCCAGCCACGTTTAGTGAGTATGTGACTATTGTTTTCTACGATTATCGAATAATTAAAAAATGTTAACGATACGATTATCACGAATATTTGTAATCACGATATATCGTACTATCGAAAAATCGTTTCATCCCTAGTCAATCCTTTTCTGTACACCATCTACTAAAAATCTATTAAACAAAATAGTTATTTATATTTAAAAAAAGTATATTTCAACCAAATAATTGAATGCAATTACTTGAGATTTTACAATTTCAGATTGAAACAGGGATTTCTGTACCTTATCAATGTTGCTTTACTAAACTGAATTTTAAAAAGGCAGAACAAATGTGTCACACCAATTAGTCATTTCATTTTGTTAAATTCAGATGTCATTTGTTTATTATTCTTGAGTACTGTGCCTCAGGTTTAGAAGACTTGTGTGTAGATGTGTGTCAGGTTGCATTGCAGATACCCTAACCTTTGCGCAAAAGGTTAAAGAATGTAACACTTAAAAAGGGTGACGTTTAAAACGCAACAGAGACATCGATACTACCTATTTGCAGGATGCTGGTCTGACCACTGACTAGGTTTGTTAAATGTATTTTTAAGTTCAGCACTCTGGGGAAGCCAGACTGTCTGACTGAAGGCTAAATAAAATATTTAAACTCCTAAAACAAAATTGACGGAGAAGCAGAGTTAAATATTATGTTTTGTCTAAAAGCTTGTGTAAATGGGTAATGATTTGGAAAAGTCAACTGAGCCCATGAAAGAACCCATAGGAAACTAAAATCACATACTTTGTTCAAATAGTGTGAGACCTTTAAAATCTGTGTGTACTTTTTTCCAACCATATCAAACACTTATTACTTTCACACTCTCCACTCAAAAACAGGTAAGCTCAGCGTTGCCATGGTACCAGTTACTTCAACCCACACATTATTTTGCACAAGGCCTAATGGAATGAACAGATGGACGCTGCATGCAGCTGTCACTCCTAAGCTCTGTGTCCATAACCTTACATTTTATTTAAAATAATGAAAGATTTTGTGAAAATAATGACAAACGAGTACTGCATGAAGACCAGTGGGATCAATGTGAGTCACTGTGGTTGTCCTGGTTCCAGTCATTTCAATTCAGTGTTTTTTAATTACATATTAGGGACTGTAGGCTGTAGTGCCATCCTTTATGCCAGCATGTATATTTGTAACTCTCGACAACAACAAAAAACATATAAGAGGGATATCCCCGCTGAGGAAAAGTACTTTAATGAAACACAATTTTAATGAAACACAAACCATATTGATTACTAGATAGTAGAACTGCAAGTAAATTGTGAGGATGTGGATTTCAACTTTAAACTTTCAAATACTATGGTGATTTATGCTGGATCTACCAACAGCCTCACAGAAGAAGAGCAATCACATTACACCATATGAAATCCACGGCAGTGTCTTAAATATTGTTTTTGTTAATATTTACAGTAATCGTGTATTTTTTACACATTTTAAGCACCCCTGTGACCTGAACAGAGCTCTCAGGATTATATCTAGTCTCCGTGCATCTGGTACTCCAGTGTCTCCATCCGTATCGTGCCACTATAAAACATATTGCGCATCAGTAAGAAATACCTCATAGAACTACTATTACATTGCGATACCAAGTTGCTCTATAATAAAACAGCAATTGTGGGTCGTTATTTATGAGCTTTCTATCTATTGACTGAATCCATGCCAAAAGCAGATACACATTTAAAAAAATAAAGAGCGGTTTTCAGGGTCTCCGAGGGGACTCAATACAGCAGTACCTGCTTGTAATTAATGATAAATGAAGTATTCAGATGCTTGAATCATACTACGAATGCAACAATCTTCTACAACAGTGGCGTCACTGCTGGGCAAAACTAGGTTTCATTTTGACTATTTTACTGGATAGAACTAGAGTAGTAGATGAGGTTCACAGCCCCGACTTAATTCATGTGATTTTAATTAATCTTGTTTTAGTTCCACTCTTGAGAAAATATGAGTTTGGTGTCAGGCCCAGTCAGATAAATGTAGGGCCCTGGGCCAGCTCCATACTACAGGCCCAAAGTATTGATCAAAAGATTAATGTGTACATTATTTCTCAAAGAAATGCCCAACTACAAGTTAATGTCATGACCTATAAATTCAAAAACATTATATATTTTATTATTTATTTATTTGTTATTTCATTAATTCATAAACATTACATTCACAGGACCCTACAAAGTCAGTCCCTGGAATGTTCCTCTTTACTAGCACTGCATGTATCTGGGACAGCTTTTAATATATAAAACCAACCACAACTCTGGGGATCTCCAGGATAGAAAAGGGATTGATGCTAGTCTGTATTTTCAGCTACCTTTATTGCACTCAGAGCACTACTTTTAGCTCTTTTTCAGTATATTACACAGTAATGTCAAAACTAATTTATTTAATAGGCATTGTATTGCAGACTGATAAGGTAATATACACTTAATGTAATAGTGCTATAAAAATGACCATATATAAATAATGCCACATTTTTTTGTAAATATCGAGTGAATATTGTACTTTTTATTAACGTTACAATAATGATGTAACTCACTTTTAAAATAAATATTAGTTAAAATGATCAACCACCAAGGGGTAACTCACGTACACTGGCTTCAGGGATCTATAAAACTATTTCCACATCCTAGTTTCAGCCTTGTGCCCCCTCCAGTTTGTTCTTCTCTCATCCTTAATAAATCATTCATTTACTTTCCAAATTGCAGAGCTTTTTAGTGTGTTTTGGTCAACTTTGTATTTCTGCTATGACGTGTGTGTCTGCTTTAATATTTATCCATGTAATTGGCAATACCCAGAATGTCCACTCCTAACATTACCTTCTATGGTCCTTTTTCACCCAGATAACTGCCATACATTGTCATTAATCCCCATAAGGGGCTTGGTGTAGTGTAAATGTGACTTTCATATATATATACTATATATATATATATATATATATATATATATAATATAGATATATATATATTATAATAAATTTTTTTGTAAAAGCTGCAACAATGGATATTAGAAAACGATTGAGTGTGAACAGCCAATCAGCTTCCAGATCTAGCAGGCTTCTATTTTGCATAGATGCCCACTGGAACATTGATGTGCTTAACTGTGAATTACATTTTAAAATCAATCCGTGCATAAATACTGGCTTTTTCCCTTAACATTCTAATCTACAACTAATCTGATAACATAAAAAGCTACTTAAACATACTTTCTGACACTGGTCTACAGACAAGGGAAATCATGTCTGTGACAGGACACTGTAATGAAAGCTCAATTCGCAGCTACTGGACAGCAAATTAACAGGGAAGACATGATTGGTCCACAATTCTGTCATTGACTGGATCCAAACAACACCCTCCTCAAAACCAGTCAGTCAAACTGCCAACCCTGTTTCAGTTATTTCTGCACCAGCCAATAAACTCCCTGCCTGCTTGAATGACGCCCCGCCTCCAACAACAAGTTTCGAGTCAGACTCAATACTACACGGACTATTCAACAGTTGTACATGTCCAGATAAATTATAATAAGAAAGAGTACGACCCCAATAGATACATGTTAGCAATAATAATAATAATAATAAAAATAATAATAATGTTTTCTCTATATTTATGTCATTTTTCTATTCTAATTATGTTAGGGACTATTTTCCTCAGCGGAATGTTACCTGGAGAAATAACAGAAGTTCAAGGTTTTTTAAGAGAAAATAAATAAATAAATTGTTTTATAATAGCGATAGAGCCCTCTCAATGCGGGCTCTACCGTGTGGTTAGCGCCTTAGCCTACAGCTCAGGACGCATAACTCCAGTCGCGGTCATCTACCACATTGATGGGCTCTATATCTTAATTAGAAAATTGATAAATACAAGCCTGTCTCATACTAGTCAGAAATTCGTATCTGAGACTATCAACAAGGAAGTCAATACTGAGATTTCTGATGAACAGCCATGACCAGCGCACCAGCTTTAAGGATGAGCATTCAACGACCAGCACACCAGCTTTAAGGATGAGCAGTCAGCGACCAGTGCAAACAGCTTTCAGGAAGAATAGCCAGCAACCAGCGCAAACAGCCAACGACCATTAACAACAGGGATTGCTACAATATATCTGTTTAACAAAGCTATTATACTTTAATATTGTAAATTGTGTTTCACCACTTGAGGGAGTGTGCATGTTGTAAAACCTGTAAGTAATGCGGTCCCAAGACTGACATCAATTGCGCAGCCAAGGCAACCAAATAATGGTTAAATCACCACAGTGTTCATCTACAACGTGCTGTGAATGGGAAAAGGGAAAGGTTTAGTTCAGCAGGAAACCCCTTTTAGTTGTTTCACTGTTTGAGCAAGGACGCAGCAAGTATAATAAAGCAGACATGAATAACAGCTTTATAAATGGCTCTGCTTTGTAACCCTGGTATTATGACTCTTCTCTCTGAAACAGATGACGTTAACTATTCCGTTGCTGTGGTAGCTGAAGCAGTTAGCAGAAACCTTGAGGGGAGTGACAAAATGTCGTTTCAACAGCTCTGGAAGTCTTAATTAATGTCATTATTATACTGTGTATTACAGATATTTACTTAGCAGTCAACGACACAATCATTTAGTTTGTAAACCAAAATAATATGCAGGACTGTTGAAGGAAAGCTTTGTATATTTTTTACTAAGGTATTGAACATAACATAGGCTGTAAACATTGAGCACTAAACTTTTAAAAGCGTGCCCTAAAAATGTCTGAAAAATTCATCATAAAAAGATATTTAACATCACATTCCATCACAAAGAAAGCAGCATTTCCATTTGTTTCATTTTAAAGGGTTAAACATAATAATACAAGCTATTTGTATAATTTATTTGATCATGGTTGTGTATCCCTGCGGACTAGCTCAGACTCTGACTAACCATATCACCCGAGGCAATTCACTTCAGCTGGAATGGACCCAGTCCCAGCCAGCTGGAAATGCTACACAAAGGATACTACCTTCACACAAAGGTGCTGCTTCTTACTCCCATTTTCACTTCAGTGAGTAGTATAGGTTATTAAAAGTACATTACTTAGAGATAAGAGAAATTTACAAATAATTCGCCCACCTGGTATCTGATAAAAAAAAAAAAAGACTAAATATTGAGGAATTCTACCTAATGCTAAAACATACTGTAGTAAAGACTGGCAGCAAAGGGTCAGTTGGCTTCTATATGTGGACCAAAGAGAAGAAATTCAGTCTAAGCATAAGTTTTTTTTTTTGTTTTTTTTTTTATAGACGACATCTCCTGTAAATGCCATTTATACCAATCAACCGGTAGGACTCAAATGCACATATAGCTGTGGTCAATAATTTAACAAACCCAAACTGTATAGGCCTACTGTCCCATGGCTGGATTTAGTAGCCATTTTATCATTGCATATCAATTAAGGAGAACTGCCGGTACACTGTGGCTGGATTAACAAATGTACCGTCAGCCATCCGCTTCCTTTCACTCTGCAGGAACAACACGCAGCCACCTCAGAGCTACAGCATCGGAGGACCACGCAGCTCCAGGCAACTTACAGGCAGAGCCACAGGCACACGGCCAGTCTACAGGGGTCGCTGGTGCGCGGTGAGCCGAGGACACCCTGGCCGACCTAAGCTCTCCCCACCTGGGCGGCGCTCGGTCAATTGTGCACCACTCCCTGGGAACTCCTGTCCACAGTTGCCAGTGGAATAGAACCAGCAAACTCCAGACTATGGTGCACATCCCGCACTCCACACGGAGTGCCTTTACTGGATGCACCACTCGGGAACCCACTATAGCAAAAGTTCTGAGCGAGTCAAACTAGTTATTATCTAGTTCAGCAATATGACTCGCTTCACATTTCAAGGTTCTGAATTAAGTTTTAAAACATCTTTACTTCAACAACAGTGCGCATTATTGCCTATGGTGCTGTAACTCACTGTTGTCTGGGTTTGTCTCATAGACTTTTATCCAGTCTGGGTTTCATTAATAGTGTGGTATCTACAAGCATACAGCTGGCATGAGCCTGCAGATCGTTTAAAACAATCTGCTCCTCAGCAGTTGTTTAATAAAAGTAACGTATAATGGTTGCTGGAGGGGAAATCAAATACCAGAAATGAATTCTGGCTCCAACGATCGAAACTGCAGCTTCATTGATTAATGACCTGAGCTAACCACTGGATTGCAGACCCTTCACTCATTGTTACTGCGATACGGTTGCTATGGTGTCTTCCTAAAGATTTGCAGCAATTACTCATCCAAGACGGGCCGACAATAACAGGCCAAGCAGCCTACAGGGGAAAGCAGTCCTAATTAAAAAAAGAGAATGATTTTCTAAATCACGTAAACCAACAAGCAAAAGAAGAAATTAACACAGTCCTGTGTCTTTCCTTTTTTTCAACTAATCTAATTATACAGCCCCATCCTTTGTAAGGTTGTGGCAAAACTGTTAACAATAGCAGGTGCAGGCGATCAATAAACAGACAGACAACAATAATCCAGTAGCAATGGTGGTTTATTTTTAAATCCAACTACCTAATGACAAACAGCAGTAAATACTAAACAATAATAATGATAATGGCATGTATTGCTTTATTGTAATCCACGGGTTTGGTCCTGAAATAATAAAAACAGTCCCATTCTACACCCACACGAAACACAAAACACATATTAAGTCCATACTGAGTGCTAAAGTGCTTGTGGTGTAATTACAGTTCTCTGTGAAATAATGAAATGTTGTCCGGGTTTAGAGCTGGCCTTTGGCGACAGCTTTGGATCATGTTAGCCATCTAAATCACAAACAAGTACAATTCAGACATGACAAACAAAACAGACAAAAAACTCACAGTTCACAACATAGTACTCCTTCCTGTTAGCGTTAATCATTACAAAGGAACAGATCACCTCGCTCCGTGCCCTTTTGTACCGTCTATCATGACCCCTTGGTTAACGAGTGCAACCGCTCCTCCAATCCGCGGCTGCCACACCGTTTCCCTTTGGGGTCGATGATTTAGTGTACTGTAGCTCTGCCCCTCTGTTTCCTTTACACAGCGCCCTCACAGGTTAGGAGGGAGATGTATCACCAAGAATCATTTTGTCTCTGTCACAAAGGCAGAATTTTTTACGTCTCTTGACTGACACACAGAGCAGAATCCTTCTGCAAGTTCACAATACAGAAATACATGAGGTCAAGCTGACTGTTTGCTTTTTATGTTAAATTAAGTGATTTGTTGTTAAAAAATTTTTAAAAAATTTAAAAAATCAAGCAACAAATTCTGGAAAGGCAATTTCCAAATGGAATTACTGGCAAGTCTAGACAATTGTATGATTTAACTTCAGCTTTGAGGAAACACTGAGCCAATTTGTCTTCTAACAACATGTTAAAGACCGTAGACTGCACCATGCTGCTCAGCCCCATCCTTTAGATGAGACATAAATAACATCCAGTCTATTATATGGATGCCAGAGAAAATAATCTAATGCCAGTTCTCAGTCAAATCACATCAGAACATCCAATCCCCATTTTAGCACAGACACAAAGGCTTTGCTACTCTATATTTGGGCATTCAATGTAAACAAATGTCCTTTATTGAAAAGTAATAACTTTTTGTAAAACCTAAAGCTATTGCATGCTAAGTTGTGTTGGGGAATTATTCATTTCCTAGTTCATATCTTGCTGAAGCTAATCCTTAGAGAACCAGCATGGTTTCATGTACAGCAGGTTTCTTGAACATCAAATTACACCAGTGTTAGTTAGTGCTTAGTGCTTAACTTTATATTATTTCCTTAAGTTTTCCATTTTGCACAAGCTATAAAGAAGTATCTTTTAGCACTGCGGGGACCGCATTCGACAGCCCCACTTCTGTGACCACCCCAAGCAAGCAGTCTGAATATAGTAAACACATTCCTGAAGATACCAACCCCTTGTTGCTTTAATGTACTCTTCATGAGTACAGTGGTTCAAGTCTGAGCCGTGGATGTTGTACTGGTTGGTTTGTGGGAATGGTATGATTGTGACAGCCTCTTACCAAGAATTCTGGCAAAAATGCTTTTACCTTTAGCATTTGGTTGAAGCACCATGCTATATTGTTAATGCTTAATTTAAGGTTAAACCAGTGTTAGTGTCACAGCCATCCAATTCAAATAAAATCTTTGCTGAATTTAAGTGTGTGTATGCTTCACAACTGACTTACACCATACAAATTTTTAATCATCACACATAATTACATTCACAAAGTGCTATTTTATTGGTGTCAACGACCTCATAAAATAAGGTAAATCTTTCACAGAAATGTCTTTCACTTGAAGTGAAGTGCTGGCATACCTGGAAACTCAGCTTGTGTCAAAACCACTAGACGAAATTAGCTTTATTCTGTATATTTAGCTGACGGCTCTCAAAAACTGTCAGAATCCATTCCAGTGGTGTTTCTAGGGTTAAATAATATATTGTGCTGTCACAAAGGGTTTTTTTTTTCTTACCCCAGGTATTACATACGCTGTACTGCAAACCAGCATTGCATATAAAATCTTAGCAACGCCACATTTAATAATTACTCTGTGTACATTTCACACGCACACTCCCTAAAGCAAAAATGAATAAATAAATGCAATCAGTTAAACTGAAATATTTTCAGGGTCTCTAGATTATGGAAAACTCAATTTTCTACAACTCTTGCCTGCCAAAGTATATCATTTGTCAAGTTATTTTTTAATTTTTTTTAAATGTTTTTTTTTTTTAATAAATGTTTTATTAAACAGTTGTTTTCCCTGTCATAATTAATTAAAAGCATACTTACTCACCTTCCTATAATCAATGTGTTATAATAAAGTCATTATTTTTACAAACGGCTTACAAATTATAAACAATTATTCCCAAGACTGCTTTATTTGCGGATACAGATGTTGTGTTTAAACTTCAGAAGTGGTGGGGTCAGACATGAAGAACTACCCATACCATTAGCAAGTCCACTGGTTTCGCTATTAGACACACATCTGCTGCAGCAATTGACTGTACCGCCCTGAATACATTTTTCAATTAACAGGTTGAAGCAAAAGAGAAAAGAAAATGGTAAGTTCTTCCAGTCCTTGTATTCAAAATAAAAAAAAGTGACATACAGTGGTGTATTTTAATGACATACACAGTGACGGTTCTAAATTTCACCACACATTAACTCCATATCAATCCTGCTTGCATTTTCCCCTAGGGTTGAATTGCTGACCCATTTGTAATATTACTAAAGGCAATAAAAAATACAAGGAAATTAGATTTGCAGAAAATTAGGTTTATATATTTTAGGACGGAGGTATTCAGATAAGTTTTGGGCATTAAAAGAGAACCTACAGAGGTAATTGCAACATGCTGTATGACGTGCTCCCGCATTATAAGTATATACACACTCCTCTAGTACTGTATATCCCATGGTTGCATATGTATCCTCCGCAAGGGATAATAAACAAGAATGGGCAATGATGTCATAATTTAAAAAAAAAAAAAAAAAACACCAGAACCATGCAATGGTTAAAAGCAATAAAGAAATAAAAAATATGCCTGGATATAGATAGATAGATAGATAGATAGATAGATAGATAGATAGATAGATAGATACACACACACACAATGGTTTGCAGAAGTATTCACCCCCTACCAATAATGTCATATTTTGTTGAATTACAAATAATGTGTGCACAGTTTTTCAAACAAACTTTTTTTTATTCAAAGCCGTAGTGGTTACACTGAACACTGTTATATGAAGAGGAGGTTAAACGTCAGCAAAACTTGCAAAGAAAATGTACAAAATGAAATTTACTGGTTGCACAAGTATTCAGACCCTTAAGGCAGTACTTGGTAGAAGTCTTTTTGGCTAGGTCTCTACTACCTTTGCAAAGTAGGATGGTGACATTCTTGCCCATTCTTCATGGGAAAATTGCTCCAGTTCTGATAAGTTTGTTGGGGATTGTTGATGGACTGTAATCTTCACGTCTCGCCATAAATTTTCGATTGGATTCAAGTCAGGACTTTGACTGGGTCACTCAAGAACATTAATTATCTTCTTGTTCAACCACTCCAGTGTGGCTTTGGCTTTGGCTTTGTGCTTTGGGTCATTGTCCTGCTGAAATGTGAATTTCCTTCCCAGTTTCAGAGTCTTGGCTGACTCAAACAGGTTTTCTTCAAGGATCCGCCTGTACTTTGCACCATCCATTCTCTATCCATTCTATTCTGACAAGCTTCCCAGTCACTGCTGAAGAGAATCATCCCCATAACATGATGCTGCCACCACCATGCTTGACAGTTTGGATGGTGTTGACTGCGTGATGTGCAGTGTTGGACTTGCACCAGACGTAATGCTTGGATTTTAGACAGAAAAGTTCAATTTTTGTCTCGTCTGACCACAAAACCTTTTTTCACAAGTCTGCAGTGTCATCTACATGCTTTAAGATGAGGCTTTTTGAGTAATGGCTTCTTTCTTGCCACCCGTCCATACAGGCCAGCTTTGTGTGGGGACCGGCTTATTGTTGATGCGTGAACGCTGACTCCCATCTCACACACAAAACTATGCAGATCTCTCAAGGTCATTGTTGGCTTCAGAGTGACAGCCCAAACCAGTTTCCTGCTTGCCCGGCTGCTTGGTTTGGGAGGGTGACCTGATCTGGGTAGTGTTGGGGTGATAAGATGCATCTTCCACTTCTTAATGATGGACTTCACTGTGCTGAGAGGAATCAGCACCTTTGAAATTTTCTTGTACCCTTCTCCTGCTCTGTGCCTCCCTACCAGTTTATCCCTGACTTTTTTTCGAAAGCTCCTTGCTCTTCATGGTTGCTTTGTTGGATCACTATGTGAGTTGAGCTTGAAAGTCTTTATATACCTGAGGGAAATTATCTACAAGTCAAACCACTTTGAGTACACACAAGCTGAAACCATTTCACTAATTTTGTAACCTTTCAAACAAACCATTTGTACCTGAGCTGATTTAGGGCTGCAGTAGCAAAGGGGTTGAATACTTATGCAATTTATCTTTCTTTGCCTGCTCCAAAATACCAGAGGCTGTGACATGTGACTTGGTCTGTGCATGTTCCCCTATCTTTTATTCGGAGTGCTTTCTGTTGCTTGGTTTTATTGGCACCAGAGGAAAGGATAGTAGCTTCTATCCACACTTTGGACAATTTAATTCCTGCTGATTTTTCAGGACCCAAGTTACCGACTTGCTGATACACACTGCAATCAAGATATGACCCGTTGAGGAAGTAAATCTTTGTTGTAAGTCGCAACATGTTGAGCTAATTCATCGTCTTCGCTGCCAGTGCACTGCGTTTCAGAGTCACTATTACCATTTCCTCACCACTTTTGCCTGCAGTTTTGTAAACTTGATTTTCTTCTGTAGGGATGACGCCGACACATGTAACAGAAGCAGCTGGTAAATCTTCAATTTTCATCAGTCTTTGCATCCTTTTTCTTTCACTTACTAGCCGGCTCATTCATACTAGCACCCGACCAAATATGACCATATTTTCTTCTGACTTTGGGACATCATCACGAACAATGGTTATGCTTGTCATGTCACCGAAAACAATGGAAAACTGATGAACGCTGTGTTAAGTGCTGACGATCATGTGTGACACGAGCAGCAGCACATCAACGCTACGTCTCCACTCATGTCACTCAGTTGCTGTAAGAATGTGCTTGAATTTCTTTAGTGAATGCAACAACTTGCATATGTGATAAAACTGTGTTGAGAATTTAAAGAAAATGCATTCAGAGCAAAAAACATAGTCTGACATTTTTAACTTTCATAACTGAAGACGCCCAGAGGTGTCATTGTTCCAGCACAAATTAACCACCGCTTATAATGCACAGTTGGGGGTATACAGTATTCCTGTTGTAAATGTTTTGATGTATATCACTATTGAAACTCTCCATCTATAGTGAGATAAATATCCCCGCTGTACCAAAAAGCTACACATTATAATCCAAGAAACATCTTTATTGTTTTAATAATTTTAAAGTCATTGTAACATTAAAGATAATTAAGGATAACAGCATAATAGAAGATTGAACACAACACTGCTTTATTAGGCCCAGCAGTCAGATACCACTTGTCAACCACCATAATTAGTTCTAAGCAATGACTATAATTAATAATCAGGGCAGGAAAGAGTGACCACACAGTCGTCTAAAATTACCTATCTCCAGATCAATATATCAGTAAACAAATCAATTGCTATCTCATTCCATTTTTTAATTTTCACAGATTTAACAGATTTCGATATCACTGATACTTCTGAATTGTTAAAGGTAATTTGCATACACGATCTGAAACCCATTTTACAGAAGGACTCCATATTTATATTCCGTTGTTTTTTTTTGGGTGGTGCTGGGGTTTACTCCCGAGATACAGTGAATCTGCTACAGGCTTGGGTTATACATATTACATCAGAAGCGTCTCCCTGTTTTATTACTATATGTGCAGGCTTCTCTGCCTGCAAAGCTTTTTAAACCAGGTTTTGATACACCAACTGATCTCAACTCTGTTCCTAATAGCACAGGTTTGCCTTTCACATGGAAAACCGGAACTGACCATATCTATGAATGTGAAAAAATGAACAGCCTTTATTATAATAAGGAAGCAAGGGTTTAAAAAGAAACTGTAAATAAAGGAATACAATTTTTGATTTTGATGTTTCCGCCATCACATTGACTAAAATGAGAAATTAAATGGAATATTTTTCTTTCTTTCTTTCTTTTCAAATTTGAATTCTGTAGATGTGCTTTGGGAAACAAAAGCTGCAGTTCAGCTAATTGCCTTCAGAATACCAGCTGGTAAAACTATAAACATAAAAGGCACAGCACAGGTAATGCTATAAAACCCAATTAGGCCTCACAAAAACACATGGTTTAATTTAAAATAAAAGAAACCTTGTGACATGCAGTCTATTCCATTAACAATTAGTCTCCTCTGCACATAATTAGAAGAGGAGATAAAAAGGTTCTAAACGTAATGGTGAATTCCATATCTCTTCTAAAGCTCAATATTCACTGCTAATAACATCTAAAGACCACAAGCTTTTGAGGACCACTTAAACCGCAGAGAAAAAGGGACCATTTGGGTAATTATTCTTCCTACGTTTAATAAATATTAAACTCCCTGGCCAAATCAGATTCAAAATAGGTTACTTACTAGGACTGTAATATAGCTAAGTGCTAATATTGTGAAGCAGTTTTTCAATCTGTGGAATTGCTGGTGCACCAGCCACACTGTAACAGACAAAATGTAAAATGTAGTTCACTGCTGTTTTTTATACATGTTTGCTGCTGTTAAAGCTTAAAAATCACATACAGCATTAAAATGGTTTATATATTCGCTTGTTGAAAAAAAGAAAACAACATCTCTACAGGCCTTTTATTGTAAAATAATATAATTAGTATATAAGTTTGGGGGGAAAAAAAGTGTTACAGTTGTACAAGCAAAATAAAAATGAAAACAAAAGCAAGATTTACAAATATAAATGAACTCTACTGCAGAAGAACATATTTTTAACTCATTGACTGAAGTCTTTATGTGTAGCTGTTTGAGTTAAAATAGATATTTAAACATTTTGCTGTTCCTCTAAAAAAAAAATCTCTACATATGGAGCAATATACTATACATACAGTACCCCCCTGCCCAATAACAC
Source organism: Polyodon spathula (assembly GCF_017654505.1). Lineage (NCBI taxonomy): Eukaryota > Metazoa > Chordata > Actinopteri > Acipenseriformes > Polyodontidae > Polyodon > Polyodon spathula. Next base: position 30,346,931 of record NC_054547.1, read on the forward strand.
TGTATTAAGGAAGCACAGTTAACAGACCTTGTTAATTGTAACTTCTAAACAGAATTTCACATTTTTCTATCAAATTCTCCAGGTATGACTGTGGTTCGCAGCAATATCTTTTTCCTTTTTTTCCCCCCCAAAGCAAGCCTCAACATGGTTAAATGGCTTCATAAAACTGGTTGACAAGAGTCAATTCCACAACTACTGTGAAGTACAGAACTTACAATAATTAATCATTTATGTATTCCATTTTTGTTTTACAACGGAGAATGAACACTACCAGCATTTGTAGCAGACGCCAATCGTGAAATTAAACAAAACCAAAAATGTGAGTAACACCTCACACAAAATAAAAAAGGTCTTATTCTCCAAACTCACTTATCACAAATAAAACCACATATTACAGAAATAATCCCTTCCCAGTGGAATCGTAGTGTCTTGCTGCCAGAGGGGAGAGGGCTACAAGATGGCTACTAAGGGTATCAGGGTGCAGATTAGATTTCGAGTTGAGGTTATTGATGGGTTTATATGGATTTACCTTGAGAGATAAATGCTTCTGATAGACCAAACTGATTGTAGACCTATCAGCCTGCAGCATTACCAATGCAAGCCCTATATCTCCAGCACAGAATACAAAGGGCAATACAAGAACGTTTTAAATTGTGTTCGCATTGCTGTGTATTCTGGGTTTTCTTGTTTCTTCATGTATGCTCCAACAGTAATGCACATGTATGTAAGAAATACAGAACCCCCCAACATGGTTCTAAATACAACATTAGATAGTATTATCATGAATACAAAGTAATTCACCATGACTTACATCCACCTCAACGTAGTGTACAGGTTCCACTATACATCCCAAAACTCTGATACTCTCAATAAATTGTAGTTGCATGGGTGCTTTTTTTAGAGACATATAAAACCATAAAATCTGAAAAAAACGTAAGGGTGTCTTCACTGATCAGGGTCTTGGAACGTCCTTGACAGGAGTCTCCTGAACAACTATATATCCTCCCAGCAAGATAATAATACTCACTCATTCACCATCTGAAAATAATAAAGGGTGGTCATGTTGGGACTTAAATAAACAAACATCCGGGTCAATGAATAGTTTGTAGAGGTTCCACCTCTGTCCAGCATTTAATGGCTTTGTGCGATTTTCTATGATGTCATGCAACCTTTGCCCCAAATTGTCATGTAAATTGTCATGTAAATTGGCAAATGGCAAGCAGAGGCAGTTTATATATTTATTTTAAGTACTTCTACAGCAGATGTGTTTTCTATAGGAGTAGTGTGACATACAGTAACTGAATGTATTTTTATTTGACTGATTTAGACTGTTATGTCCTGAAATGTAGTGGTTTTAAAAAAGGCTTTATGTAAGCAAGTGAACTGTGATATACATCACTTAGTTGAGTATATACAGTATATGGGTTGATGCATCACCTAAAATGTACAAGTAGCTCATAAATGCTACTGTTTTATGCATTGCATATCACCCACCCTGACATTACTCCTGTCAAATAAGCCAACACATTTAGGATAGCTCTGTGCTTATATCTCCATAGGGTTTCAGCTACAGCAGTTAGTATCTGCCAAGAATTCCTTGCTATCTCTGAATCCATTCTCACATTAACAACAACTCATTCTAATTGACTCTTGACTGAGATCATCACTTGAGATCTTCTAATTGTCTTTTAATGTATGCACATGGCAAGCTATTAAAATAGCCTGAGCTACAAAAGTTGGACCCAGAGACAGTTTAATTGCGATGGGCAACATGGCTTTATTAATGATACGTGGCACAGAATCATCTGGGATTGCGTACAGCAAGGCAAAATGGGCATATGCAACAGCAGGTTTCATGGTTCTGTGGATAGGGTCCAGAAGCGGGAGTAGGTTTTAATGATCTGACCAACTGTTACACTAAAAGTTTAAGATCTGATAGTTTTAACTAAATTTTGAGACATGAAAACATTGGAACAATTAACAAACACATGTTCCTTAGACTCCCAAAGTCTATTTTAAAACTTACAAGAAGAAAGTGGTGTCTGTTACTAGATGCCTTTTCAAAGTTTCATTTATATTCATGTTCCCTAATTTATAACCCTCAAATGTATTCAAGTGTTGCCTACTAATTATATATATATACATTTTTTTTTTCTATGATCACAAAAGAAAGACCAATAAAATATACATGCATTTATAACTAGGGTCGGCAACATTTATACCCAGTTGAGGCGACGGTGATTTTCATGCGAATGCAAAGAGAATTTTACACATTAACGGTATCTTTTGTATTGAATAATACATGTTGAGAAAGATATATACTGGTACATTTGAATAATTTTGTAACCTATACAAACAATATAGTGCACAGGTTATACATGTGTTATACCTGAAAACAGCTCTGCCATTTTAAGATTTCGTTATGTGAGGCCATTAAATATAAAACTAGGGTCCTGAATAATGAATTAATAAAGACAGAAAATGGAGCCTGAACATTTGCAGGAGGAACCTAACCATGTTTCATCAACACAGCTCTTTCTAACAATTGAAAGTATATTTTATATGAATCCCCCTGTATGTAGTAAATACTGTAATTAAACTGAATAGAACTGTGGGGCCTTTTATGGCTAGACTAATATACATTTTACTAAATTAAAGCACTCCACACCGCTGCATGATTTAGCGGACATCAAAAATGTACGGCCAAAAAGGACAATGATGTACAAGTAAGTTTATTGTGAACTGTATAATGTAGCATAATGGGATCTTTATTTTTTTCCCCCCCAAACAGTTTGATATACTGTATTGTTGTTTCATGCAGTGTTTCACAAAGCTTAATGTTCATATGTAATTTCCCCAGCTTAAAACAAGTTTCACATAAAACTGAAATAATAACTTTGGTAAGTAGGAGGTAGGTATTTCTAAAGCCATTTCTTTCTAGCAGTCTGATTTAGAAAGACCCTGAGGTAACAGCATTGGAAATTCTTCCTGCCATTTGAAAACAACTTGCTACACTGAAAAGAATGAAAGAAGGTTATAGAGTCAATGTTTGTCCATCAGAACATCAATCTATTTTCATTGTCTTACAGACCAAACATACACGGAAATTTCAGCTTTACTCACCCAGGAGCAACAGTCTGGCAGGTCAGCTGGCAAGCTTCTGGTGGCAAACATGCTTGAAAATTACAAATTCCTTAGAGTTATTTTTCTTTCAACAGAAGGATGCGCTCTCATAAAAAGGTCTGCTTATCACAATGCACTTTAAAAAGACTTACTTCAGAAGCCTTTCTCAAAAAAGTAAAAGGGAAAAAAAAAAAAAAAAAAAAAAACATAAAAAGCCCTCCAGAGTGTCCTACTGTACATATCACTTCAACTTTGGCTGGCTGCACAACTCCTGCTTTCCAATGACATTTGTCCTTAGACAGTTTCTCCCCTTCTAATACATTAATCCTGGTTTTCATTGTAATAGATGATTTATACAACATCTATTTTTTTTATTGTATCCACAATTTAAAGCCGTGTCATCAAGTCTATCAGATCACCTGTGAACTTCAAATAGCCTCTTCTGCACAAAAGCAGAGCAACAGAATGCATACAGTGCACCACTCCCTGCAAACACCACAGGAACTGTGCAAGAAATTAAACAATGGCAATACGGAAATGCATCCACTGCAGAATAATATTTCTTGCCATGTTTAATTTTTTATTTTTTTACACCAAAAGTAAAAACTAACTGTCAGGGCTCCATACATTTGGATAAGATAACAGATATAACGTATAGTGACACAGGGGATTGATTTGTATTCAGACCGACATGACAAACCGAACTGGAGATAAGGAAGCTGTTCAGGAGTGACTGTGTCAATGCAGCTCTGTTGTGCATGTGAATTTGCTTGTGAAGTGACTGATGACACCTAGAGAGTGTGAAGCTCTTTCGGAGTCTACTACTATGAACACACCAATTAACCTGAATTCCTTGTGACTGGCGACTCTAGCATCCTAAATACTGTATATCAAATGTACTGAATCAAATTTAAATGTGTGTCACTACGTAGAAAGATTGATAAGAAATGTGTTCTGTGCAACAAATCTCAGGGTAGACACAAGTGCCAAAATCCAATGACAACAAGTTGTTGAGGACCACTTATTCATGAGTGGGCTTTGGCAGGTTTAGGTCTGCAAAGCTTAATATTTACAGTATGAAAGGAGTACACAGCAAAACGTATTGGAATAATATAACCAAGTGGTTGCCTTTCAGAACAAGAACTGTGGTTTATTAGCATTGATTTAATGCATTGACTTACTTGCAAAATTCAGTTAAAATGGTTGTTTATCTTTAAAAATAATGTATTACACATTCGTAATTGACTGTCTTCCATTCAAATAATGTCAGCAGTTAGATGACATTAACTTCTGCTGGCCCATTGCAAGTGGTTTACTGTATACAACCAGAGATACATTGTATATTTAATCCTTTAAAAGATTAGCAGAGGAAGCAATAAAAAAGCTTTTAATTACATTTATTCTTCTTTTGCCCAACTGAGCCAATTGAACAGATTTTGTGTGTGCATGAAAACAAACAGTGGAGGTTTCTGTTGACAGTGATAACCATCATTCTATTACCTTAATGCAGAGTGTCACCATTAACCTGGACCACAGCAATACTCTGCCTATGTGGATGTAAGCAATTCTATGTGAGGCATTGTGTTATTATTATTATTATCGCAGGAAGTTGTGGGCTTGATCCAGAAAAGAAGTTCAAGTAAAGACCAAATCAAGAAAAGGTCAGATTTTCCGGCAGCCAGAGGCCTGACCAGTTCAGCCTGACTGGAGATTAAAAGGCAGATGTTTGCAGCGCAAAGCTATGTTATTAATTATAAACATCCAGTAACACTTTTCCAGTGGTTGTCATTTCATATTAGTATGGTGGTACACAGTGGTTCACATAGAAATACATCCGAGTCAATGACTAGAATAACTTAGAAAATGTGGCCCCTTGTTTCTTAGTTTTACCTCAGAATGTGTTGGACCCATTATCGAAGTTTACCACAATAAAAGCATAGCTAGGTGTAATACAGCACAGTGAAGGCATTGTAAGAATAGCGAGATATGTTAAAGCACATTAATAAATGTGGAAACCAGGGTAAACTATGGTAAATGCATAATACAACCCACGGGAAAAGCCTAGTAAAATTTTAAAAAATACTGTGGTAAACCCTTATTAGGGATGTTATGGATAAGCACTAAACTAATCTCAGTACAACCAATACAGTTTAGAATAAATGCTGTGTAAAAAAGAATGACTGTATTGTATTCTCATGAAAGAAGTAACAGAGCGATTGTATTTGGCCCATTGAGAGTTAGGTAAAAAAAAAGTTATTTAAATCTTGATGCATTTTTTTTTTTTTTTTTTAAATAAGCAAAAACAGTCCTGACAATAATTTTGCAAGAGCAAAAACCTGTCAACTGCCAATTCTCGTGACATAAAAAAACCTGCTCTTATCAACCATCCCAATTTCCAAGCCAAGTACTTGCAAATAAGAAGTTGGCATGTCAGAGGGAGCTGTTAATGAAAGATTATGTAGCTGTTCTTTATACAATCGTTAGGCAGAGACCAGAGGATGTGAAAGCCTCTAAAAATGGGTTAGGGTGAAACTGAACAGCAGATCAACTGAGATACTTCTCCTGTGGACATTTTATGCTCAGTTGACGCACCTCGGATTTCAGTGGGCTGCTCAGTCGGTCAGAATTTTTAAGAATCTTTAAGAAGTTTAATTGTGAATACAAAAAAAAAAAATGTATTCCTGCCACTTGCCACAAATCATGTATCTTAAATCATGAACACTGATGCAAATCAAATGCATTTAAAAATGTAGGACCATAGAGCCTGTCTTTGCTAGTTATTTTCTGCTACAACATAACATAGTAAGCATCACTGATATTGATCGTGGCATTATTGTTGCAGATGGGGTAGCTCTTGGAACAAGCAATTTTACATCTGCAGAGAAAATAACAAGAATCGCAGAAGAGTGAGCCTGGTGTTTGCTTTACGATCAGAGTCTGACCATCAATAATAACAGGCAGTTGGAAAAAAAAAACACATTGTTTTGTAACCACAAAGGAGGACCACGGGAAGAACAAAGAATTGAAATAATGAAAGCCAACAGAAATAGAAATTCAGAAATCATTCTTCTGAAAACTGATTTAAAAATAACAACAGAAACAAGAGAAACAGAACAGCTCTATAAAATCAAAAATCTTTACTGTCATTACCACAAATTATGAACAGTTTTACATAGAATCCGTTTGATTTCTCATTTTGAAATGACTAGTAAACATTTCTTCAATAAAGGCAGACTAAAAAAAGGACAATGCCCTTTTCACCAGAATATAACAAGATATTCTAAGCAACATATTAGAGCATGAAGATAATGAAACGCCGTAAGATAGTAAATGTTAATTATTGTTACCTGCAGGGGAGTTCTGCAAGGTTGCACTGCTAGAACATTTAGTGATATAAGAACAGCTACATCAGGCTTAATGATGGGGATCATGAGTTATTGGTGGGAATAATATAATTAGAAATTAATAGGCGCTTGGCTACCTCAACAACTGCAAATGTTACAAAGAGAGCTATCGATCTGCTGCCATGGGCAGAATATCTGCACTACAGGTAGGGATGGAAAGTAAGAGGGTCCACTGAGCTCCAGAAAATAAATGAACATTTCAACGACTGTTTTCTGTGACTGGCAGAAACCTTAATTAACAATTAATCATGCTTCAAATGACTGGTTAAACTAATTACTGTAATGAAATGTTATATTCGAAGCAGGGGGTAAAACAGATTGGGTAACAGGGTAATGAGGAGTAAGGATAAAAAGTTAAAAGGATTAGCTCTTGAACGATACAGTATTAAAAAAGGTGACATCATACAATGAGAAGGCCCCTCACAAAATCGTGACAAAAGATCCAAAGCTCTTTCTGTGCTCTATTCTGCTCCTTTCCGGGTGAAACCCCTTTATAACTTTCATTTGTATGTGCAAATCACTGGACATCCCCTAAATGATTAAAATTTTAGCTAACTGCAGTCAGCGAGCCAGCAGCAATCAATCTACAGGCAAATATAATTAATAAAAGCCTGCTCTCGCCTAATAAACAGGAACTCATTGTCTAATGAAATGTTTAAAGGGATAGCTCCTGTTTATTTTTTTTAAATCAAACAATTAGGGGAATAATAAATGCTTTAAAAAATCCATGCTAAATTCTTATACAACTATACTTTAGAAAGAGGAGGACTCCTATCGAGAAATGCATTCAAGTACCATCGCTGTTTACTGGTCCTTAAACAATTTGCACTTCTGTGCTCCTTCACTGCCTGTCAAACGACTGCTGAGATTCTGAGCTAAGCCCTAGCTTAAAGGTTAACTGGAATTTGAAAACAGTGCGATTAATGAAAACCAAGTCAGACAGAGGGTACTCATTAATGTCTCTAGGTGAGGCTGAAGCTTTCTCAAGTTTTTTTAAACAATGACTCTGAAAAAACTTGTCATTATTTGCTGTTTATTTTATGAGAAAATGCCATGTTTGTCTGGGCAGGACGCCAGATGGTACAGCTACAGTATGCTGAATCGAATGGCCTTCTAAATTGTAATCAAAGTGACTTGGTAGACTGTGTAGACCTACATTTCAAACAGAGTCAGAAAGAAGCAGCCCTACAGAAATACACCAACTGACAGATGCAGGCACAAGCAGTCTATTATGACCACCCAGCTGGTCCTAATTAGCAGTACCAACTGTTGGCCAACCATCAACAATCAGCCTAGGTGTAAGTTTTTAAACAATATTTGTATTCCACTTAATAGCTTCAGTGCATTTTCCAACTGAAAAGGGATTTTAATTACCAGTATTACAGACAATTACATACAACAAATGTACGTGAAATGTCTAGTATTATTACATCTCAAGTCAACGTACATTAAATAATTAAAGTATGTTTGCTTCAAAGCCGAGACTGGAGTTATGAACTTCACTGCACAAAGATCTACATCCCTGCTGTTTGTTTTAAACTTGGCTCAGATTCATGCAATTCCAGTCTCCAATTTTGGCAAGGTGGCTTAGAAGTGAATATTCTCACCATTGTAACAGGAATTCTATTCAGCTATGTAATCAGAACTCCAAGACAGAGCCAATCGAAATTCAAACAAATGCAGGGAAGCAGAAAAGAGCATCACAGACCAAAGTCTTATTCAGAAAGATGCCTCAGTCTCCATGCATAATTTAGATATGTACTTGCAATAAACAGCATACTGTGATCATGACAATCTTGATGGAATAAACATTACAGAGCAATAGTGTATTTCTCTCTGGTATTTAGTTATTTCTTTCAGCCAAACCAAGGAGAGGAGAAGACAGAACATGAAAATAAGGTGCATTTCGCTCACTCTTTATATTGTATTGAAGTGGCATTTATAAATGTTTTAGATGTTATTCATAAAGGAGTAATTGGTTGTAATATAAATAGCAAACAACAAACATTACATGCATCCACATATCCTGTATGTACTAATTATTATCTATGAAATATTAATAAAACATTGTTTTTAACAGATGAATACATCAATACACTATAAAAACACTATACATGACTGATAAAATTTAAATGTTCGATTGAGTACTGCCACCCAAGAAAATATTGTGTCGTCTTCGGTCCAAATGCAATCAAATTGTGAGTAAATAAAATATGTTTATTTTCTCCCCATAAAGTAACCCCTTAACAACAGTCTAGTGTTCAAGATTGTTTCAGCACAACGAAATACCGCTTTGTTTTGGAGCCAGTTATTCCTGCACTACCTGTACTGACACTTCAGTACCATCGGTCGGCAAGCATTTCTGATGTGTGGTTAATAATATTACTGAATATGGTAACATGGAAAAGGAGTCAGAAGTCTCAAGAGGTGTTTTGAAAGCTTCTCAAAACTAAAATGCTTAAAAAAAACCATCTTTACGGCAAATGCTTTTTCTGATTAACCTGTTCAATGCCACAGTGAATTTATCATGTAAGTGCTTATTTAAGTGTGGTTTCTCATTGTGAAAAAAAAAAAAAAAACGTTAATTGACACACTCAAGTGAGCATTAAATATGGCTGTAAGTCCTGAGAATTAAAAGCCCAGTTCCAGGTGGTCGATAGCCCTATATTGTGAAACACAGATCACAGACTGTAGACTTAAGTCATCAAGACGCAATTGAATCTCTAACAGACAGTGGTGGAAGAATCCATAAGCAAAATACATGACTGCAGCCCAGTGAGAGCATTAAAAAAAAAAAAAACTACAAACAAATTACATTTTATTTTCATTTAAGAAAGTCCCAACATCCAACCGGTTTTACCTGTCCATTTCCCTAGGGAGGTTCCATCAGTTAATTTACTGAAGCTGTAAAATCTATTTCAACTTTTATGTGCACATCACATGGCACGTCTCAAGGGATCACCTTTAACTGTTAAAAAAGGCCAAAACACACCATTGATTAAATAACCATGCCATAAACTATAACCTTAATATTCACTACATTTTTCTGCTGAAACGTAGTATATAAACAGTTAGACAATGTTGCCATGGGAAATGCACTTGTTGTATATCACTCATTTTTTATAATCTGCTTTACCTCAGGAACTACTTACATTAATTCTATTTTTTTTCTAGAAATAATGATATAAACAAATAATCAAACAAGATTTTCCTAAAATGGGGGCATATTGTAGTAGGTAATATATAAATAGGCAGGGTAGTGGGTCCACAATCCCAGCACTTTGCTGCAGTTGTCAAATGCTGCAGAGAATGATGGAGCAGATTTCTCACTATCATTGTGTTTGTGTTAGTGTTAGTGGTGGGACTTTGCGTGTGGGAGTGGCTGGGGAGGGGTGGGCGGGGAGTCAGCTACTCACCTCTGTGATAGGGTGACGCAGTAAAAACAGGCACTGTCTGAAGAGGCACTGTGCAGCTACTCCAGTCCCAGCCTACCCCTGCATAGTCACTGCTGGCAAAGCTATTTGGAGTACCTAATGGGCAGTCTGGGAAATTACAGGGGATAAAAACCAAGGCAAAATTGTAATTTAAAAGAAATGGTGACATGACCAGTTCAAACATGAAAATGCTGCTATTAATACATGACGTGGCATGGACTCACAGGAGGCACTGTGCCAGAGTGCAGTATTCATTGCAAGCGAGACTGGACCCCTTATTGATATTTTGACCATATGGTAACAGCTTGTTTAAGGTTATTCAATGGGCTTAGCCAATGCTTGGAATGGGAAACTACGATAAATACAATGAGCCATGTACTTCTTTTTCACGGTTAAAAACCAGCTAAAGTAGTTACATTAACAGAATATATCTCACCGGGGTTCCTGTCAATGAGATCCAACTGCACATTACTAGACCGCTACGTTTCTGTGGCTTACTGCCCTGGAAGGACATTATCTTGATGAAATCATGATCAATACAGCTAGTGTAAGCCAATAGAAGAGAGATACCATCCGTTTTAATTGAGGTTAGGCTTTGCAAGCTGCAACGTCCTCAAATCTAATTTAAAGCCTTTCCCCTTCTAACGAACTCTCAGAGACGTCATCAATTACAGGAAATGTTCTGACCTTCAACCTCACAGTATATCAGCATCCCATCTCTTTCTGTCGATATACCAGCTCTTCTGTGGCACAGCTTTTTATTTTGTTTTTATACATACCTCCTTTTCTACATATTTTCTTGCCGGGTTTCCTGGCACATTCCTTGGATATTCTTTTTACTGCAAAATGAATAGAAGACTAAAAAATAACATGGAGCTCCATCACAGACAGTAGGAGCATGCAACAGCACTCTCTAAACAATCTTCTTCTTGATTATTTATTATTAAGCTGTCAGACCTCATGTATTACTCATTGTGCCAGCATACACAATGGACAAATGAGGCACCTTTGCAGTCAGTGTGAGAAGGTAAAAAGGAACCAATTTCCACCTGGATGGACGTGCCGTGGCGGACAAATAAAATGAGCGTGGACAGGAAGTTAGGAAACAGATACACACACATACACACACAGTAAGCAGCGGCATGCACATAGAATACGAAGGGCATGCACAGGGCATGCACGGGTGATGTATATTTTTTAAAGAGGAAAAAAAGTAAAGAAAAGATATCCCTGTTTCTCCAGCTGTTAACTCACCATCCTCTGTTGGAACATACATGTTTAAGAAAAGGCAGTCTTCACTCTGATCTTGAACATACGTCGAAACTATGTCCAAGCTATTAGTGAACCACACTGGGAGCATGACCTCCGGTAGCCTTCCTTCTACGACGGTCTGGGGACAGACTGGTGGAAACTGGGTGGCGTTGCGGATTTCAGACCAAGAGGATGGCGGCTCAGGAGGCTGAAAGCGTCGTTCACCAGTAGGGGGCGCAGCATACGGTACACCAAGAAACTGAATTACAGGACCCAGAATTTCATTGCCGAGTTCCTTTTTAAATCCCCGCACCTTGCCATAAGTGGTGGTTACCATCGGGTCCGAGTCATCCAGTTTTTGAGAGGAGATCACGACTGCTTGTAGTGTAAATCCAAGTATCCAGAGTATAAAGGGGATGTCCACCCCCGAGTGCAGCTGCACCCTCATTACTCTCCACATACAGTTCAATCGTGCAGATTTTTGAAGCGACATGGTCCACTATTATTTCTGTGTAGCTGCACTAAAAGCAATCCTATTTATATCCACTTGTGAGCAGTGCAATCAAAGGAAAGGTATTAAACCTCCTAAACGCAATGCTGTCAAAATCTCAGTGTCTTTTCGCATGCCAAGTGTTTCCCATTGATTTCACACTTATTGAAGCAACATCTTCACTTGGCGCTATTTATCAGGCTGCATCCTATTGACAATTCTGGTTTCCATTCTGGCAATATGAAGAGCATGGCCATTTACTGCAGATTTTCCTCTCGTAAATCAAATCCAGTTAGCTGTGGGTCTATATCCTGCAGGAAATAAAAATAAGTCATTAGAATGAGAGAGAAAATATGGGCAGAGTGGGGTTTCATTAGCTTTTACTATCTTTTCTATTGATGACAAGTTGACCGTTTAGAAATTGCAGCCTGCCCATGACAGTGCATCAATCATTCGAAGGCACTAGGCTGTTTATGCATTTATAGAAAGCACATTTCTTTGGTGCAATGCGAGGGCTGTGCGGGGTGTATTTTAATAAGACAATCAAATGTCATTTACAATGAAACACAGCCTTTGTCTCTGAATTACTTGCACTTGCTTTAGTGGAAGATACATTTATATTTAAACTAGAATTGAGGGTTTTGGTGAACAAAAACAAGCAATCTCAGGGGCATAATTTATAAAGAATGACATACCTGCTTGACTAATTTAAATATGAAATAAAATGTATATCGAAAAGATCATTAATATGGCCCAGGGAATTAATGGCTTAAAGAAAACAGTTGTGTGACAACTCTACCACACTGTATATAGTAGCAAATGATAGCAAATTACTGTCAGGAGCAAAACATTTTGACAGTACAGAGGACCAGGTGTTCCAATACTGTCCCATTACTTTTCCTTGTCTACAGGTTTATGAAGAAATTGTATTTAATGGAAAAAACAATAAAGGTTTGGTTAAGAAGAGCTGCAGAAAAATGTTTTCAAAATTCCAAAGCTACTTGCAGATGAGCATAATGATACTGGTATTATCACCAAACTCTTGTATGGTTCCCAATCTGTTTTATATTGGCTACAACAAAAATGTCCAATTTTATAAGAAATATTATCTCAACATCCAAGCTCTGCAAATACATTAAAACAAAATCAAATCCAAGATAATGAGATAGGGGAGTAGATTTGCAGTATGAAAATCTCCCCAGGGGATTTAAAATGCTTCAAACAGAAACATTATCAAGCAGAATTACCCTTGTGTATACCTTTAAGTTGAACAGGAAAAGATGTGTTTATATACTGTACAAAGACAGGTACTTCAGATTTGATTTCCTGGAAAACGTTACCAGAATAACAAAACCACCATTTGAACCATAAAATGAATTCCCGTCTGTTAATTTCAGTCTTGCATCCTGAGGTTACCATTTTACCTTCCTACCTTTCTAGTCACACGGGCATGTCTATTTATGTGACAGGTTTCATGAGGCGGAAGGAAACAAACAACTACCTTGGGGAATGTAAACAAAACAGCACTGCAAGAACAAGGCCTGTTTTTTGATATTGTGCAGCCCTACACAGAAAGCCAAACAATGGAAGCAAACAGACACCAAGGAATTATGTTTTAGTGTAAAACTAAACATAGCTTTCTTAGCTGCTTTTTTTGTTGCTCTGACTTCTAAATCCCAGACGATTGACTGCGGTGACAGTTAGCAGTTACAAGTCAAAGGAGAGGACACTTAATGAAAGATAAAGACAATTATCTACTGTTACGAATGACCAGTGCGGAGGATATTTATAATATTATAAAATGAGGGAATGTTTTACAGTAGAGGGACCTAGCTGTGGGATAATGATCGCTCAATTCAAAATTGATCTGCAAAGTTTATAATTTTTCATTTTTGTCTCCTGTACATAGTTAATTTGTATTTTTTTACATTTTTAAAAAGAGTACTGTACATAAATGTATTACCATAAGGATAAATCAGGGTAAAAATAAATCATAACTAGCCCAAATTTCAACCTACCTTTATTGTTCAATATCAACTACCAATGACTGGTTTGTAGACATTTAACTTAAAAGGAAACCATACAGAACTACACTGCCCATTATACATCAGGATCCCAGTAAGAAAAAAAACAGGCACTGAAGTGAAATTCAGTCTGCACTGCAGTACTTATACGCTGCACACTGGCAAACTGTATTGCATACAGTGTATGTGCGCCCTGGCCTGTACCATACACCACTTATGTTCTGTAGTGGATATCATTATCTTGTTAATATCAGTAAACCCGAAACGAGTTAATCAATAGCATACTATAGTACTGCATACCACTACCCTCCAACACACTCCCCTTTTAATGAACCTAAGAATACTGCCACAGTGTTTTTACTTTTGACTGCTCCCATAATGCCTTCAGTAACATTTGAGGAATCCTTTGACATTTGAACTTTTTAAAAATTTTTTTTATTCCGCCCCCCCATTCAAATTTTTTTTATTGAATTTTTTTTTTTTTCCGCCCCCCCATTCAGTCAAGGTAAGGTTTTTTTTTTTTTTTTTTTTTTTTTTTTTTTTTTTCCCCGTGTAAACTCTAAGCCTATTATTTTCAGGAACACACGCAGAGACCACACTCCGGAACTGGAAAAACTTTACAATTTCCTACAGCAGGTTTATCCCTGCCAGCACCGGAAAATCAACCATGCAAGGGCTGTATTGTAATAAGCTCAAAGGATAGTCTTAACCTTTATCTGAATCACTATTAGAAAAATTTCAGTTCCCCTGAAATGCAGTTTTTTTGTGGGTTTTTTTTTGTTTTTTTTTAACACTTTAAAGACAAACTCCCAATTAACAAGAACCCATTTGGCTTCATCCCTAAAGAGCTATAATATTATTATTTTAAAATAATTTAAAAGACTCATTATAAAAAGCCCTAGATTTCAAGAATGATTTGCCATTCTTTGTGCAAACCCTATTGTGATGTAGTACAGTACAAAAAATATAATGTAAAGTACAATGAGTTTTGGAATAGTACAGTACTTTTACATATCTTAGGCATGAACACTATGGCCCACAAATGCACACCAGTAATCCTCATTACTCTCTTAAACAGTTCCTGTTCTGCGTTTTTGATAAGACAAAACATATGCAAAATTAAGCTTCCTGTTTAAATCCAGGGATATTAGGTCTGTTGCAAAGAAATATTATAATAATTGCTTAATACAAAAAAATGCTTCAGTATAAAAACAATATATTTTATTCAAAGCTCTGTACACTGGCAATAGTGGGCACTTAAATAGAAGTGGCATGTGTCATTGAAACAAAACCAGAGCATGCACATACTGAGGGTCCTCACAATCCTGTAATAGTCGCTGAAAGGTTAAGATTATTTATATCAAAATCGAGAGTTTATCAGATTATAGCCAAATGTCATCGTGTTCCATGTGTAGTGTGTGACAGGTAGACAGAACAGACACAAATCAGTATATATGAATCCCTATGTTTTGAATGAGGACCCCAATAACAGAAAATGGATATCTGTATATTGGGGTGTTCAGGGGAAAGATTCTTGGATAAACTATGGGATCCAAGGGAGCCATATTTACCAGCAACACCTTTCAGAATATTTTTGCACTGGCAGACATTTTTTAAATGCCATGCAATTTTACTAGCGCATTTTGAAATATAGACCTATATCACCTTTGCTTTAGAAAAAGCTGTCATGACTGCGGAAGCCAGTAGTGCAAACCAGATATATGACCATGGTCAGTCAACAGACTAAACATTCCATCACTATATAGTTTACTTCAATGCAAGCTCTCACTGACCTTAATGATCTCATTTCACCTCCAATAATGCTTTTGCTAAATTTACAGGCCTGCACTTAAAAACATTTCAGACAATATGCTTAGCTTGCACTACTGTACTACACAAGTTCAAGAGAAACTGTCCTGGGAATCCAATGTAGGAGGTTACATTAGAGCAGAACCCTGACATTCAACACAAACTTGTAAAACAGTCATCTTGACTTGCTAAAACAAATCTGTGATATAAAGTGATTTTCTGCTTAAGCTTTTTCATATAATGCTTTCCACTTTCAGATCACTTGGCTGTTAGCCATTTCCCCCATTCCTTTGGAAGTGAGGGATGCCACTTACACTCCAAGCTCGACTTCAGGTCAACTGCAGGCCTTTTAACTCTTGATCAATTGTCTTGTAACTTGTTCTGAAACCTCGCTCATTTCTAGTTTTTGATGTTGTCTTCTTATACAGTTCACAAAGTAGATTACTAAAAATATGTGCACGAGATCTCAGAGGCAGAGCATACAGCGCACTTTGTAATGGATCATCATCCATGAACTTCAGAAATAGCCTGAAACCGGAGGAAAAAATAAATGAACAAAGTCCCAATCGCCACTGAGATGGCAGGAATGAAAAAGACCCACTGAAATGTAACCTCTGGGTAGGTCGTTGCCACTTTAGAAAGTCATTTTAATCTATTCACCAGTGAACGAACGCCAAGATCCAAACCCATTTCTAATAATGTGTGTTTGCCTTTGCTTCTTTTCCTTGTTCCACTTAACATTCATAATTGCCATTTACTTCTGTGCCCTTGACAACGGTTCACTATTTAACAAATGATCCTGAACTGGCTTCCACATTTTTTGACTGCTTCACCATACAGTAAGGTGCATCCAACTAGAACACTGACACGTAATAATTCAAGTATCATCGATCATATAAAAAAAAAAAAGAGTGCAAAACCTCTAGACACATACAGTGAACGAAAAGTTCACTTTTAAAAAATAGCCACGGTCTGAATTATCTGCATGTGTGACCCAGAATAAGATGCATGTGACATGCACAAGTCATTACTTTGCCAGTAAGATGGAATACATGACAAGGTGTTCCCTACAGCTGTAGCTTCATTAATGAGCCAGACAGCCTTACTAATAAACGTTTTCCTGTACATTACTGATTCCAGAATGCTACAAAATGAATTTAATGTTTCACTAATGTAACTCAAACTCCCAATGGCAAACCCAATGTGTTTGGTATTACAATTGATTGCTCCTGTGCATGCTTGTCTGTGAGAACCTGATCTCTGGTAAATATTACATTGGAGCGATGTTAGGGTTATGTCTTCTGCATTATATCAAGCAGCAATTATTTTCTTCTTACAATTTTGAAATATACTTTTTTTTTATAGACTAAATAATGCCACAAAAAGCATACAATATAAAGGGAGCACACACGGCATCCATCAGGCACAGTAAACATTAAGCTTTAGTTATAAACCAACCTTTCAAACCACCTGAAACACTCAACTACTTCAGTTTTATTAAACAAAATGAGCAACAGTTATCAGCACTAAACCCAGAACATACTGTTAACCTCTTAAAAAAAATCAGTTGCTCTCAGCCTGTATTTACAAAGCTTAACTGGCAGAAATGATAAAACCCTTCCGAATAAAATCCTAGCTAACACTTTAAACATACCTTGCCTAAGGGCACAGCTGCCTGGATTCTGAATGGTTCCAGCTAATGCAATGCATTACTTCGGTATCCTGAAAAAGTAGATTTCTCTCATGTTTATCTGTATGTGCTATTGTGAATCAGGGTTGACAAAAAGGAGACGGTGCTTAGATTTGACAGATGAAGGATGACAAAGTCCAAGCCATATTTGCTCCATTACTGGCAATGCAACCTCACAGCTCAACCAGAGGAAGGTACCACTCAGATCTCTTTACCATGGACAGGTGCACAGAGCCCACAAACCATGAAAGACCACAAACCATTACTAATGTCAGAGTGAAGACCCAAGTGGGATTGTTGCATAATGACATCATAACTGACTCTACTGTAAGCAGGCCCAGGTACACTGCTGCTACCACGAATGATGTCAGGTCACCAGGAAAGCATATAGAAATAACACATTTTAAATAGCATTGACTGTCATAGGTGTGAAGTGGAGAGTTTTCTTGCTCTGTGGTGAAATGGGGGTTGTAATATTCAAATTAATTAACGCAGGTCAGACAAGCAATCACATTATCTAGTCTAATCGAACTTTCTGGGATAATACAAGTTTTGGAAACCAGAGATATCTGGACATATTGTATGAAATCCCATTTATATGGTTTTATATGTAATTAACACACAACACAGAGAGCTCCCAAGGCTACTGCAATTAAGAGGGTCCACCACTGTTGAAGGTCATCTTCGGGACTCAATGAGTGAAGAAAGAAGGGAATACAACAGTGACTAGGCTTTGTATGGGGGTGAAATAGCTTACAGAGCACAGTATCCAACAGGAAGCAACCCTACTTTGTAAACAAACCACTAAACTGTCAGCTGATTTGGTTAAACATGAACATGAAAGACCAAGTAAAGGTTGCTCATAAACTACAGTAGAGCAATATCTATCTATCTATCTATCTATATGCACTCTTCTACAATACAGTACATATTAACAAAATATATTAGCATTGGTCTTAAATTTACAAAGTAATCTGTTTCATCTTAAACTATAAATTCGGTAAATTAGTAAGTACCGGTATATTTTCCATGACAAATTGCATAGAAATGCCAATACAGGTCATTTTCTTTGCTATAAATCGATATTTTTGATACAATAACAAATCACTAAATACACTAGATACCGCTATTGCGCTTTATTCATTATTTATGAACCCGTGGCTCCCTCACCTGTGCAGACACTGTAAGGTCTGGAGGCGTGTAACCAGTGTTCTATGTGATAATCCTGGTCCTGTTTACCAAATATAAAATCATTGCCCCACTCTGACGGTCTCTTTCTAAACTGACTGCTATACTAACGGAGAGAAGTTAAAAGTGTTTCACTTATGATTACTAGACAGGCATAATTTCTAGTTGCCTACAGTAGCCTTGCTCTTCGAGAAATTTCAGAGGTTCAGAATATGCCCACGATGAAACTACGCTGATCTCACAGTTAAAGAAAGAAATATATACTTTTTTTTTTTTTTTTTTTTTTTTTTTTTTTTTTTTTTTATAGCATCGTGGTGTATGAGCTCATACAACTCCTGTAGAACCAGCACATACCACGTAAATTATGCTGTATTTCCAAGACATGTACATTTTGATCCGTTCTCTGAAGGTGAAATGCAATCAATTCATATAAGACCACGAGTTACACCATAATTTACGCTGTGTTTTAAAAACTTCAACATGCACACTTTTGTATTTCAATTAAACAATTGAAAAGTGACCATTTAGAAATACAGTATGTGACCTAGTTATGCCAGATATAGGATAGGCTACCCTACTAGAAAAACGGATATATTTAGTTAAAACAATTATAACAACAACAACATATACCAGTAAACAATCAAGCTAAAAGTGTATTTTTTATTTATTTATTTATTTATTTATTTATTAGAATTATTTAATTATATAGTGAAATATTATCATATGGTCACCATCTTGTTATTATGACATGTATTATCTAATACAATTCCGATTTTTTTGTTTTGTTTTGTTTTTTGTTCACTTAACAGTAATGAGACAAAGTCTGCGTATTTAACCTCTAAAATATAAAACATGATTATTTATAGTTAAAGCAGGTCTGTGTACTGTTCACGCCTGCATATAAAAATGGTAATTAGAGCAGTAAGGCTTTGGTGCTGAACTGGAAAAATGCCCAGGTATGCAACAGCAGTACTAACAAAACCCTGATGATTTAATACAGAGGCGATCGTGAATATACAGAACAGTGTCTCCTTTTACATTTAAAGTTGCACAACTCTATTGATTGACTATTCAGTAGGATTATATCGTAATGATATGTCGGTTATATTACAATGTTTAAATTACAGAAGTAACCCAAAACACGTCTGCTTTCACAATAGGGTGTATTCAAAGTTATTCTTCTTGGGAAAATAAAACGCCTATTTCTCTTTTAGCAATAATCACAATCATTAGTAGTTATTTCAAATTATACCAACCTAATACCGCTAATTATTACCTATACGACTTATCAAAATTAAAGATAAAAACTATATATCGTATTTGTATACTGCAATAATGGTATTCGTTAATGTGGTCGCTCGAATAAGTAATTATGCCTGTATAAAACAATCATTTAATTAGATTTCCCACAATTCTTCCAACCCATATGCACCTTCAAATGATACGAGAGCAAGCTACTGCTTCTCTGGCAGCTTCTAGCCTTAATTATAAGTCAATTATTATCAGGTAATTTGTCTGATTAATTTTAATTAAAGCTGCTGAAAATTGATTTTCCTTCACCAAGTGAGGATGATGTTCTATTACAATTTACAGAGGAACGAATAACCGCTTCTTCCTAAAAATAAGATTACTAGTTATGTATCTTCGTTATTGCAAGTGAAATACGGGGTTCATTAAGTCATTCTAGACTTAATTAAGGGAACTAACTCAACAGTACAGAATTACAAATCCATACACAATGATACATCTAAAAGTATAGACATGGAGTTAACACCGAGACACAAACACGGTAAAGTAGCATTTAAGCAGATTTTAATTATAAATTGTTTCGTTGCTTGATAATACCATTTCGAGTAAATAACTAAATAGTTTCCTAGTACCTGTGTATATTAATCCGGGATGCTGTTCGGCATAAACACCAGATTTAACACGAAATGTGGAGTGTACTCTCACTGTGTACTCTCAACTATGAAAAAAAATCACCAGACCTTCCCTTAATTAAAAGCTCTGAAAAAATATAAATACAACCCTACTGGTAAATATTTTTTTATGCAACCACAAACAAAAACCAGTATCCTCATCAGTCTATTTTAACAGCAAAGCAAGAAACTCGCTTAACATGCCATGGTAATTGACTCCTTTAACTGGGAGAACATGATTTGTGCCCATCAGCAAAGATAAACTTTAAAAAAAAAATAAAAAAAAAAAAAAAAATGAGGAGAAAAGCTTTCAATATTTACCATCAACTTGAACAGACAAACTTGATAAAAAAAAAAAAAATGCGATTGCTTTTGTAATAAAAAGATCAAGACCCTTTTCAGGTGGCATTGTAGGCAATTCCAAAAGCACCGTCATTTGTTGTTTTTAACATGAAAAAAAAAAGAACATAACTTCTAGCTAAAGGTTACATCCACTCGTTTTTCAGTTTACCACCATATAGATCCAGCAATCTTGCATAAACCACATAATCAAGCGATTGTATCTATAAAAATGTAATTAAATCAGAGAATAGTGCTAATCCAGTAGGCTTTTTTTCTTCTTCACTAGGAATTGCACGGGCTCAGTTTCTTGCATATTCCACTCCGAGATCTCAGTGCAAGGACTAAATGATGTTCTCTCTCTCTCTCTCTCTCTCTCCGTGATTCTGGGTGCATTGCTTGGTAAAATGCCGATATTTCTTCTTGTCCCAAGCACAGAGGATGAACTCAAGTGGAAAAGCTGAAGAAAAAATGGAGCAAAGGTACACCTAGTGGCCTCTTAGTGGACTACAACAAAACACCCAAACATAGTTTTAAAGAGACAGAGCAGTCACGTTTCTATAAAGCATCCTCTCTCAAATTGATCAATTCAGTTTTAATGTCAAATCTTTCAAAATTGATTAGAGTAGATTGTAATTAAGTAATTGTGTACGACATACAGTGCATACCAGCTTTTAGGATCGTCTCCATTTTTAATAAGATAGTAACTACTTTTCAATTGATCTGCTAGTACTGGTAAAATCAAGGCTTGAAATCAATTACGCTCTGCAAGGTAATTATTTATATCACAAAGCACTTGAGTACACCTCTAGCAAATATTGTAGAACATGTCTTTAACTTCAATATAATTTACAGCAAAACTCAGAAAAATAAAATCTTAAAACCCACACCAATATATTTATACAATTTGTCATACCTGTATTAGGACAGTAAATACACAGTTTAAAAGCAATAACACCATGCACATGTTGGCACATTAGCTGGGCTGTTATTTGTTGTGGCAGGCAAACCATCAGGTATACAGGAGGTCATGTTGCCATAACTAATCTGTCTATAGCTGAATTATGATGAAAATACACCTAAACAATGGATTTAATGGAAGATAATGGCTGGTGATAAGAACAGGTGTCTGCGACTATGTCTGGCCTCGTTAGATGAATATCAGTCTTTGAATTCAGTCACAGTACTGTTTAATATTTCTGGGTCACTCTATCAAGTCCAATATACTGTATTCTTAGTTCACTCTCACACACTTTCATCTTTACCTTAGCTCAGCTGATTTGTCAGCATGCAATACACCCTTAAGGGCTGCATCCAGATAGAGCTTATTGTGTCAAGGTGCCATGTACACATTCTGCAAATCAAAACTGGAAATGGAGGAGTACTTTGATAATTCAAGATAATATGGCAGTGCCACCATCTGGTAATTGCAGTTAAAAAAAAAATAAATAAATACACTTTTTTAGAAAGTACAGTTATTCAGAAGACACTCGATCCCACCCACTGACTGATTTAAAAAAAAAAAAAAAAAAATAGTCTAGTCGATAATGGGGGGTATGAAAGCTGGGAGCTCCAAAAAACTACTGTGCCTATGATCTTCTCTTCACAGTGCAAAATAGCTTTTTATGAATAATTCTGTTTTAAAACTATAAAAAGCATCGTTTGGCACGAAACAGATTCATAAAATAAATTATGGAAATGCAGAGGAATATTATTGGACTAAATAAAAGCATAAATATTAATATAAATGTGTAAATGATTATGTTATTATGCAGTCTTTGAGAAATTGGCTTCATAATCACTGCACAGCTGTATTCTATGATTCTCTAGGACCTAACCTTTTGCCATATCAACGATTTTGCACATATCCTGTTTATTTGACGTTACAAACCATATTATCCCCAGGGAGGCTTGTTTGTGTTCACACTACATTTAGTTTTCAGGACATGGCAGATACTGTTGGAGATATGAATTCCATATGAGGAGGCTGGAACACATGAGGCTGTTGGCTGCTTTGACAACCAGATGGTGGTGTAATAATTGCAGCTTTGCTCTATTCAGCGGGCAATACACACTTGGCTTGGAATTCACTGAAAACACATCGTCTTCTTCAGAAACTAGTGCAGACAGCAAGTAATCTCCAAGAACAATCGATACACATCAAGAATGTTCAAATCTATCCATTCCACTTGCATCTCCTGTATGACAAATGTCAGTGCAGTGTACATGGAGTGAATACAAATAAGAACTGCCCTCCAAATTGTGCTATTTAAGTTGTCCCATTTTCTTTTTTGTTGTTGTTGTTTTTTTTGGTTTTTTTTTATTTAGTCATCTGCAATTATTATTTTTTTATTTTCTCCCCAATTTAGTCTTGTCCAATTATTTTTTAGGCTCAGCTCACCGCTACCACCCCTGTGCTGACTCCGGAGGGGCGAACACGAACACACGCTGTCCTCCGAAGCGTGTGCTGTTAGCATCTTTACACACTGCAGACTCACCACCTTGCAGCATTAGAGGACAATGCAGCTCTGGGCAGGTTACAGGCAAGCATGCAGGCGCCCAGTCAGACCACAGGGGTCGCTGGTGCATGGTGAGCCGAGGACACCCTGGCCAACCTAACCCTCACTATTAGATAAAACATTATCCCAAATATTATCCCACTATTAATTGAACCATTATCCCAAATGTTGATTAGAGCAAACGTTTCTTCATCCCTGCTGCAATCTGGCTCATGGTCTGTCTCAAGCAACAAAACAAATGGCTAAACAGAACAAACATTTCTTGCGGAATTGAAACCTTCATGCAGGTGTGGCTGTTTGTTACTTCGTCCACCGTCACACATTTTGTCTCACTCAACCCAGGTCAAAGCATGTTGACCCACATCCCGAGGTGGGTCGCTGGGACCCAGGTATGTGATTTCACACTACACGGGATTGTGACCCGGGTAGCCAGAACCTGGGTCTGGACCCGGGTAGGAGTGCCAGTGTGAAAGGGGCTTAATTAACGGTGCTTGTCTTCTTTACCATAATTGCACTGTGCTTTGTTACACTTTGTGATGCTTACACTCAACACCCCTGCTCTAGCTAAAAAATCATTGGTCAAAAGAAGTGGAAATCTGCAAGTTAAGTATTATTAGGCCATTTCAAATTTGAGTTTCAAATGCAACTGAGGCCTTAATACTAAGCAGGAAAAGCAGAAAATAGTATAACAGCTGTCAAGAAAAAACAAAATTGTTGTAATGCTGCATATATTAAAGAAAACTGAATAAATGCTTTGTATGATCCACCATAACAGAGGTCTGTATAATACTTAGGGCTTAAATGTATGCAAACCAGCAGAGAGTAATATTAGACCCTATTCACAAAACCTTAAGGATTGTTGTAAGGGGTATTTTATTACAGACACTTTCTTGAAGATCTCTTGAGTTGAGCAGTGCTTTGAAAATGCAGGATCAACTGTTAACCCTTTCTACAACAGCTGGAAAAGGTTTCATGACGTACAAATGTGATTTAATCAATGAAAATGGGCTAAGTGCCTAACAGCAGCATTGCCTTATCAATGTTTAAATGACCATAAACGTGAACTTACCAGTTTGCAATCAAGCAACGGGACAGGGCAATGAAAACACTACTGTTTACAAGTATATAAGATTGTGATACTCATTTCATGTTCTGGCCTTTGCAAAAAAAAAAACATGATGCAGTTGACCGAACTAATGGAATGTAAGCCTATATCAGAACAAAATCCTTTTAGTTTTCATTTCTGTATTTTGTGTAAGAGCTATATCTTCTGACCTGGGATCTCAGTGAAATAAGACTCTGTTGTCTCTGTAATAAGTAAAATAAATAAAAACTATTTCAACTGCTCGGATTTCAATCTTGGAACATCAGAGCAAGTGGAAACCACATTAGCTTTTTGACCTGGAGTCTTAAACTGCCTGATGAGTCTGAGTGCCAGCTACTTCGAGTCTAGCGCACGCAGTCCCTCCGATGCTACAGACAAATCACTGCTCAAGCACAAGAATGGAGTGCCTCTCGGCATCCAAGAGGTGTACTGTAAATTCTACACGCGCAAGAAAGAAAGATTTCATTGTTTCAAATACGTGTTCTCTATTGTTTCAGAGGGTCTCCCAGTTCTGCCTGGAAACAGCCATGGAAATCCCTATCAGATCATATACCTACAATAATGACCAATTATATTTTATTAATAGAATAATATAAAATCCATGTGCTGTTTCCTTATATGTTTATTTATAGATGTCTAACGCATGTTGCCCTGTGCGATTGCTATTTTTCAATTAACAAAAAGACAATCATCTTTCTTTGTGGGTTAGTTAAGCAAGGCCCTTCTCAATGTTCAGTTTCTAAAATGCTGATGCAGTGTAGATACTGATCAACTGACATTATGCACATGATATCACACATAGGGGTGCCACTCATAAAAATGTAACTTACTGTATTCTTCTTTTTTTTTTTTTTTTTAATTCTGTTTGATGTAAGGTATTGTGAACAGGATGGCTGTAAAGGTGACGTCAGACCAGAGAAATGAAATCAAAACACAGGTAACTGCGGGGCAAAACTGAAATGCTACGGTGCTCAGAATTTTATTAAACAAACAAAAGTAAATGTTTTAACAAAACAAAAGACACAAAACAAAAGGGCACATTGGCCAAACAAATAAACAATAACAGCAACACCTATTGCTGTGCTGGTGTAAAGCCAGCCTGTCTAGCAATTGTTATCTCTGTTTAATAATTTTACCTCATAACTCTTCACTTGTTCTCCACTCTCGAACACCTTTCCAATAATGGGCTTGAAGTGGGTCTTTTATATCTGTAGCTGCAGCCATAATTACCAATTAAATAATGACCTTATTAAGGCTCCAATCACATTCCCACGAGTTAAACCAGGATGGGGATTCAACAACATCCCTGCCAGTTACACTTTATGAGACCAGCTTTTCAAATCTTTTCAGCTATATATATATATATATATATATATATATATATATATATATATATATATATATATATTGGGGTGGGGCTCCCAGTCACAGGTACCCATAAAAAAGCTTTCTTAATAGGCCTCACCAGGGGGGGTTGTGTTAGAACTTGACTCAGTGAGGTGAGTTTGGTTATCTCTAGCCAGCCCCCCCAATGAAATCACAAAACCACTACAAAGCTTGCCCATTGGCAATCTGTGTGAGATAGGACTGAGCGACAGGGGATGTTACCGAAAACATAAAATAAGACATTAATAGTTACATAATGTTTTATTGTAGCTTCCTGAAATCTGGATACCACGCAGTACTTTGCAGCACTATTCAATTAAACACAGTGAAAATCTACCACTTCAAGTACTTAATGTATGATAAGTTCATTATGGGTTTCACCTTCAAATGTTCTATTAAGCTTTTAAGATTAATGTATTTGAAACCTTGACATACAGTACATCCAATATATTTCTTCACAATAATGAATCAAGGAGATGCATGCAGTACAACATTTTATATTTTACTATTTATTTTTTTCTGCCTAACAATGGTTAGGCAGAAAAAATATATATTTTTAGGATGCCCTTAAAATTCTTGTGAATACCAGTGCTGTACAAATGATTCAAGTATGGAAAGACTCCCATTG
Organism: Polyodon spathula; assembly: GCF_017654505.1. Classification (NCBI taxonomy): domain Eukaryota; kingdom Metazoa; phylum Chordata; class Actinopteri; order Acipenseriformes; family Polyodontidae; genus Polyodon; species Polyodon spathula. The sequence continues at coordinate 30,373,240 of NC_054547.1, forward strand.
GGTAGAAGTTACAGACAAGCTCAGGTGTCTACAGTAACTAATCTTATAATAAAGCTTTAAACATTCAAACCACTATTCTTCCTTTCATCCCTGTTATTTAAAATGCATTTGGCAAACACTGGTATCAATATAAATCTCAGGCTACCCTAACCTTGATTACATTTTAACTTAGGGAGTGATGTTCTGAATATATTTCAATCCAAGCTTAATTAGACTCAACTTTAATTCCTTAACAAACCCTGATTAGGATTTAAATTAGATGCATTTAAGGATTAGCCTTTCATTCATTTGTATATTATTTCAACATTGGCTTTTAACCGTTTGGTTATTCAATATTAAACACGCATGTCAAAAAAGAGATGACAATGTCCAACTTGACAAGCACTGATATGGCCTATTGTTAAGGAGAATATGTTTGATTAGCTGTAATATGTAACCCCTACTGAACATTAAGAGATGATGACTGAGACTATTAGTTATTTTAAATCCAAAATACAGTAACGTACGGAAATACGATTGGTGTAACAGAATTTGTTATGAAATGAACCCTTCTTGGGTGTTATTGCTTACTTAAAGCTTAATCTTCATTATGTGATATCCATATTTTCTGAAAGTGGACTATATTATTTTTGAGCCTGCCACATGTCTTACAGTGTAGAATTGTTTGGTGCTGTTCTTTTAATTGATATATGCAAGGTTATATCTGTGTTTCTGTCTGCTTATAGGTGGAATCTGAATGATGTTTCAAATATTGGCAATGTTCCCAAAAAAAGGTTTGCAATGTCCTTTGGGTAAACACTATTACAGCAAAGTTACCTGAAAAATCTGAATTATCATAGAAAATGCTATCATCTTCAAATGGATGTGCCAGGCTTGCTGAAAAGGTAATGAGATGCTGAGAGGCACTTCCTGAAACAAGCATAGAATCTTAAGCGCTCCTTTGGTTGATCCAACTTGTAAAATGGCCATGAGATTTTGGTAGTGTTTGGATTTTTAAACAGGTCTTGTCCAGTCAGAGCACTCAGTTTATCCAAGCCATTCTAGGTAATAGTCATAGACTGCTATGTATCGTTTATGAAGGTTACATATGGATTAAATTAAACATGTTTTAATTTTTTTATTTTAAATACTAACAGTTTACCACTTTGTTGGGACTCGTATTCATGCATCCTGTAAAACACTGTATATTTTCTTTAATAATTAAACTGATTTTTTATACAAGTACTTATTTCTCCTCTAATATATATGTCTTAGCAAAAATGGTTATGTCTTTATAGCTACAGACAATAATAATGCATGCTATGTGGACAAATTCACTCAGAGTAGCACACAAAATGAAGCCAGCTGCTTAACCTCAACATTTAAATGTTCATTTAAATTCTTGACTACTGAATAATGCACAAGTAAAAGCTTCTAAAGTGATTATAATGCACAGCGTTGAGAGTAATTTATAACTAGTTTATCTGCAGTGCACTTACACGTGCTATAATTTGACTTAGATAAACTTGTGTTATTTTAAACTGTCTGCTTTTCAAAAAGAAAGGCGACAAGTCAAGAACCGTCTTTAGGATTAAATATACTATATATCATTAGAAATTACTGAAATGTTTTGAGGAGAGATGTTTTAAGGAGATGTTTTTAGTAACGAATGTGCTTGTGACACTTGTGAAAGAAGCTGTACACAGCATTGGAGGCTAAAGACCTCTCGAGTTATTATCTACAGAGCAGGAGGAGCACAGGATAGGTGGCTATGTGATCTGCCCTATAAAGCCACAGACCTCCCCTCAGTATTCATGCACAGTGGTTGTTTTAAAAGTTACTTGACCAGTTCACAGATATGCTGAGGTAACAAGTGTGCTGTAGGGCAATTGACAGTGGGAAGAGAATGGTATGGTTGGCACTCTCATGGCATGTCTAAGGGCTCAGCATACCCATCATTTGGTTCCATAATTGCTGGCATCTGTGCAGAAAACAGCAAATCCAAAGGGACAGGCAGCGTGATGTATTTTATAGCATAGCAGTCTTTAATTCAAATGTGCCAAATGAAATAACATTGCTCTATGAGACAGTGTTCTCTACCAGTTACCTCAGAGAAGAAATCCCAGTGGGCTGAGATTCTGGACAGCCACTCGAACGTTAAAAGTGCCCCTTTGGCTTCTATAGAGCCTTCAAACATGCATTCTCTCTAAGTACAACTGGTATTTTCAGAACTGTGTATGTGACAATGCAGCAGTTCAAGTAGAGCTACTGTTTGGATTATAATTACATTTGTTTTTAATTGCTTTAAATACAGTGTACATGATCATACAGTATTTTATTTATTTTTTTTCTGTATAAGATTTCAATATGTTGGTTCCCAAAGATGGTTTCAGTTGCATTTCTCTCATCAATGTTTACTGAGGTAAATTTGCACAGTGATATTGCGGTTTACTAAGCACATAGGAGCAGTTAATATGTTTTAATAGTTTTGTATCATCAAAATAATTTTACACATTTCAGAAAATCAGCCTCTCTCTCTCAGGTTTGTGGGATTGTGGGAGGGGCTTGTTGGGAGGAGTTTGTGGAAGCTGGAAAAAGTTTTGTATTTTCGAGGAAATTGTTTTTGTGTGGGAGGACTGACTTAGCCCCGGTAATGGGGTCCCAGTCAAGGGGAGTAGCAGGTTTGACTCACCGGCATGGCTGTCGATGTGATCCTAACAATACTGTGTCAGTTGAGGATTGCCTGCTTGCCGTGAGTGCAGTGAGAGGAGAAAATAACAAAAGATCCGCATCACGTATGAATAAAGCATTAGTTATTTTTCTGAGTGAAACTTTGGCCATAGATACATTGGTTCAAGGATGGTTTGTAGTGAAAGGGAACCTGGCAATGGTGTCACCATTAACAACCCCAATAACCAAAAATTACCATGTCTAATGTATCCCCTCTTTTAAAAAATGAATTATTAGAAAAAGATCTTAAAAGATATGGAAAATTAATGTCTCCAATTCATTTTGTTCCATTGTGATGCAAGGATCCCAAATACGAATACAGTTAAGTGCTCTAAAAGTGGAGTTAGTGGGCATCAAAGAAAAAACTGCACGGTAACAGAAAATTAGAGGAGGACAGTAGAGAAGTAGTCATGCGTGATCGGGGAGCACAGGAGGAAGAGCTGCCTGAAGTGGGTGGGTGAGCAGACCGGCCCAGTTGTTCAGGCAACAAAAAACAACAATGGAGATACTGCTGTCAGTCGAGAGTTTATTGTGGTTCAGAAAAAAAAGGAAAAAACTTAGTAAACATGGTGGACAAGGTGAGAGTGTGTCGGAGCACAGCTCTGGGCCGGTCTCCTAGGACCAAGGGCTGACTCAACACACTGCCTCTGAAGCCTCGCCGCTGCGGGAGTTGAACCCAGTGGTGCGGAGGCTCCCGACACAGACCAGGGGGGAATGATGGAAGCTCAGGGTCTCAACCTGGGGCTTGGGTGGCCCCTAGGTTGGTGGGAGAGGAGCACAGCGCAGAGTCTCTACTTGGAGCTGTTGTGAATCCATCTCTGCCTGGCTCGCTGAGATCAATAACAGTTGAATCAGAGGTAAACATTCTGGAAACTGCTGTGGTAGCAGTGGAGACAGGTGGTGAAGAGGAGAGTGAAGGAGTGATGGACGAGGTGGAAGACAACAATGTCTCAGACTTTATGTCGACATTCCTGACAGCCAAACTACCAAGAAAAAATTGTACTCGGCAAATCAGATAAGTGAGTTTCTGGATGTCACTAAAGGTAGGTGAGGAATTGATTTAGATCAAGCGTTTCATGGATTTAAAATTGTTTTTGAATTTTGCAAACGTAGCTCATAGAAAAGCTACGTTAAAAGAAACAGATAAACAGAAACAGTTTAGATTAAAAAAATGAAGTCAAAATGTAAGGAAAACGTCTAAATCAGAATAATGAATATATAATTTTTTCTAATGGATAAGATATATAAAACTGTATATTATTTATTGTTTCTTTTTTCATGGTAATTTTAAACATTTTATCCGTCATGGAAGGAATTAATTTAATCTCTTTTAATATAAATGGTTGTAGACAAAACAAAAAAGTGCACAAGTTTTTGAATTTTTAGTACAGAAGCGTGTGGGAGGGGCTTTGTTACAAGAAACGCACACAAATCAGATAATGAGGCAGGATGGCTGGCTGAATGGAAAGGGAGGCATATGACGAGCCATGGGGAGGTGGGAAGGTAGCGGTGCTCTTTCGACCTGGAATGGACTTTAATATTTTAGAAGTTAAAGATATAATTAGAGCGTGAATGATAAAAGTAAGAGCAGAAATAGTTGGGAGTATTTATGTTTTTATTAACATTTATGCACCTAATATTGGAAGAGAGGATTCTGTTCTTAAACATTTTAAAGGAAAATCTTCTAACAATTGATGGTGATTTTCTAGGGAGTACTTTTAATTGTATATATACAGTACCAGTCAAAAGTTTGAGTACACCTGCTTGAAATCAGGTTTGTCATGATTATCTATGCTTTTAACTGTAAAAAATGGTCTATAAACACTTAGTATTTCATTATATGATACATGTACTTATATAAGCTGATAATCATAAGTGAATTGCATTCAAAAATTTAATTTTTAAATGATAATGTAAATCTTGTCAATTTCAATGAAATGGTCACCCAAAGCAAGGAGATTTCAGTCTGAAGCCCAAGTCAGTTAAAAGTCTGAAATGTGTATAACACGGTGTTAGAACACTGGCCTAAGTATAAAAGTGTCTTTGTTAGATGTTCTCTGACTTAACTAGCATGTTACCTAATTAACCTTTTTTCAACAATTATTGTTAACAGGTGAGGGTCCATGATTACTATAAATATAGGTAGCATAGGCACAAGTTTGTCATTCCTGAATGTAATGGAGCAGAAAATGGAAAAATATGCTCAGTTAAGCAAAGAAAAAAGACAGTCTGTAATTACTTTAAGAAATGAAGGTCAATCTTTAAGACAAATCACAAGAACTTTGCAAGTGTCTGTAATTGCTGTGGCCAAGACCATCAAATGATTTGAAGAAACTGGCACTCATGAGGACCGAACAAGGTCAGGCAGGCCAAGGGTGACCTCAGAATCAGAGAACAAGTTCATTCACGTCACAAGTCTGCAAAACTGGCGATTAACTGCCCCTGAAATACAAGTTCAGCTAAATGCTACCAGAAGTACAGATGTTTCAACGTCAGTTATTCAGAGGAGATTGTGCGAAGCTGTCCTAACTGGAAGAATTGCTGCAAAGAAACCATTGTAAAGAGTGCAGAATAAGAGGAAAAGACTTGCCTTTGCCAAAAAACACAGAAACTGGACGTTTGAGGAGTTGAAATCGGTCTTATGGACCGATGAGTCAACATTTGAAATGTTTGGGTCCAACCGCCGAGTATTTGTAAGAGGGTGAGCGCATGAGTTCTGCATGTGTGGTTCCCACTGTCAAGCATGGACGAGGCAGTGTCATGGTCTGGGGTTGCTTTGCTGGTGACAGAGTTGGTGATCTTTACCAAGTCCATGGCAAGCTCAACCAGCATGGCTATCATAGCATACTTCAGAGGCATTCCATTCCATCAGGATTACGGCTAGTTGGGCAGTCCTTCATTCTTCAGCAAGATAATGATCCGAAACACACCTCAAAGTTGTGCACGAACTATCTAGCAAAGAAGGACAGTGAAGGACAACTCAGTCTAATGACCTGGCATGCCCAGTCTCCAGACATCAATCCCATAGAACTTGTATGGGACGAACTGGACAGAAGAGTCAAAGCAAAGCTACCCACAAGTGCCTTATATCTCTGGGAATTGCTGCAGTATAGCTGGGAAGACATGTCGGGTGATTTCCTGATGAAACTTGTAAACCAAATGCCTCGTATTTGTGAGGCTGTTATCAAGGCAAAGGGTGGCTATTTTGAGGAATCCAAGATTTAGAGACAAGACACGATGTAAAAAAATAAAATATTGTCAATTATGAAAAAAAACTAGTTTCCAGCAAGTATATATATATATATATATATATATATATATATATATATATATTTTATTTTTTTTTTTTTTTTTTTTTTTTTAAAAATGTAGAAAAGCATATAATTAACATAACCTACCAATGACCACTGCACACCTCACCAATAATGTTAGCCACAATTCAGGTACGGTATGACTTGCGGACAACCTGACTTGCTCCTATTTCGCCATACACTCTACACACTCCACTGTCCTCTAATCGATATGTACAAATCCATACGCTCTACACACACCACTGTCCTCTAATCGATATGTACAAATCCATACACTCTACACACTCCACTGTCCTCTAATCGATATGTACTCATTCTGTGTACTGTACCACTAAAAAGTAATTGTAAGCATCTAAGCTTCTGTATGCATTTACTGCTTCTTGGGTGTAACAACATTCCGTATCTACCAAGTAATGACAGACGTCTGGGTACGTTACCTCAGGAAGCCTTTTAAAATCATTTTAAAACAATCTTGTCCTAACATCATTGTCAAATGGAGAAGGTAGTGAGGTTGTATTAATCTTTAATTTTTTCTGGTAACAAGTTCTGTCTGAGTTCGGTAAGTTTAGAAAATAGCTGCTTGTCATTTTCAAAATTCACGCTGATATACAGTCAACCGGAAGTCTCCTGGGGCACACAACAGTAGCGCATGCGCAGTACTCTATTTTTTTTGTCATCCAGAACAGGGTCTATATATATGTGTGTGTGTGTGTGTGTGTGTGTGTGTGTGAGATACAGATTACATTTGTACTGTGTGTGTGTGTGTATGTGTGTGTATCTATATATCCATCCATCCATCCATCCATCCATCCATCCATCTATCTATCTATCTATCTATCTATCTATCTATCTATCTATCTATCTATCTATCTATCTATATATCTATCTATATATATATATATATATATATATATATATATATATATATGAAAAAAAAGCAGGTCGTTAAAAATGAGTTACACTTCAATACTAAAGCCAATCAGGCTGAAAATTACACAGGTTTGGGGAAAAAGCAGTATTTCACTCTGGGGATGCCATTTGTATAAATTAATTAATTTCACTAGCTGAGCTGATAAAAGGTAGGGGCTTCCTTACCGCTTGAACTCCATTCACAGCCTGCAAGAAATTGGATTGTTTTTTTTTTTTTCAAGAGCCAGTTTCGATGATCTGATTAATTTCATCAGAGGGTAGTGTTACTAATGTACAGCCCCCAAGCCCCTCTTTCTGCCAATGTAGAATGCTGGTAAGAGGTATGGGCTCTTATATGCTTATCTTGGTATTTTGTCAAATTATTTGAGGCACTGTTGTGTCACAATAAATGTGTGTTAAAGGCCATTAAATAAACAATATGTTTGTTGTCTCTCAGGCCCAAATGTATAAAGGGGAAAAACTGACCACAAAAAGCCACATAATGTGCGTGTTCAGTACTGCCATCCTCAGCGTCGAAATAACGACCTATTTTATAACACTAATTAAGTGAAGCAGGCGATTCTGCAATCAAACAATTTAAATATCCCTTACCGCAATTAGCGGTAGAGAATAACAAACCTCTCACAATAAATAGCAGGTTTGGGTCAACCCTGCATGTGTGGGCTACACATTCCAAAAGAAAATGAATGGCATGCAAAGACATCAGCCTGGTACTAGCCATGGTGATGAGGATGCTCGGAAGCAAAAACTAAAATTTACCAATATGGAATTGGAGATTTTGGTACAAGCAGTACTTAAAACACATGAAGATGTATTACAAGCTCAAAATACATCACCAGGACAAGGAATAAAATATAGAATGCGTGGTGGCTTCTTAATAAACAAATGTACCACTTTAGAGTTTGTAGTGGGTTTCTTATACATTACGACAGATCATCCAGTTACTGTGCTTCATGTATTAGTTTAACTTCTTATTTCGTATAGAATAATTCCAGGATGTGGCAGGGCAGGGCACTGCCTGTAAATATTGTTTTGTGGTGTTTTGGTGTTGGTTGGCAGGGATGGGGTTAATCTCCTATCCCTGTCAAAATACATGTGAGAATGTGGCTGGAGCTAATTAAATAACTGATGATAATTAAGCTCCAGCCACATGGTATAAAAAGGGGAGAAAACCTCATTAGACATAATATTTAATAGACCTTGTAAAATCTCCTCCCAATTTTAGCGGTTTCATTCAGAAACGCCCCAGAATTACATATGCATCAAGGGCTAAAGCGCAGACATTGCCCCCGCAAATCATGCATTAATAGCGTGTTAATTGCGTGTGTTTTATAAAAGTGTGTTTCATTTTTGTAAAATTCTAATCTATAATGTTAACTATTGTGGTATTATAACGCTGAAGGAATGGTGTTGTACAGTGGCAGCAGATAGCAAGACTGTCTGGTTGTAACTTGTTGGTATAGACCACGAATGTATACAAAAAGCCTCACCACTTTTATTAAAGAGCATATAGTTTCATATGTGACAACGCCACCAGTCATTGTGTTGAAAAGGTAACTGAAGAGAGTTCCTGACACAGCATCTCTTTGAAACATAACACTCTTTGTTCAATGCAATTCCATTTCTTAACATCAGTGCAGGCCAAATCCAAGCTGTCCTTTGTCTAATACAGTCAAAACAGAAAAATACCCTTTTCACCAGTGGCTTTAAACTGACAAGTCATTCATTTGCTACTGGAGCCCAAGACATTTGCAAAGACTATATTGTACCATGCAGAAATATGAAGCAAAATCCAATACCTTGAGATAAAGAATTATTGTATCACAAATTCGATTTGCAACCATTTTGATTAATTCACTACCTCTCTGATTCCTATTAAGCTTGCAATTGGTCTGTAATGGAACGACTGTTGCTATTCCACTTTCAAAACATCTCCTAAACCTAAGGAGGGGAAGTTATTAATATATCAATATATTACCTAATATTTTCAGTTTTTATCAAGTTAGGGATTAGACACTGTCTCACATGTGTCATTAGAGTAAGGTGACCAGACGTCCCAATAAAATCGGGATCGTCCTGATATTAGGGTCTTTGTCCCGCGTCCCGATCAAGGTACTGTTGGAACGCCATCTGTCCCGATTTTTAGAGTAAATGTTGAAAACCCAGGTGCAAAATGTGAAATTTTTATTTTCTCATTATGAAATTTCATATATGTGGCTGCAATACTGTCTCGCGGTGCAACAGCATTGGTTTAGGGCTTGTTGTTTGAGTGAGTTGTTTGCATTGCATCTGTACGGCTATCCAATCGTCATGTGTTTTACTTGGTGTGTCTGGTTTTATTGGCGAAGTGTCGTGGTGGCTGGTGTTGTTGACGAGCCTTTCACTAAAAAGCAAAAAAGACAGAGGGTACCGAACGCAGTGGGAGAAAAAAAAAATCTGGATTCAATCATATCACTGTGTTACAAAGGCATTTTGTAAATTGTGTGAAAAAGAGTGGGGCATCACGATGGTGGAATACAACATCATTATTATTATTATTATTATTATTATTATTATTATATTATTATTAAATGTGACTGTGAATTGAAGCTTGCGCGAGTAATCGAATCTCAAAAGTAAAAATTCAACATGAGCTACAAGGAGTTCTACAGCTATGTCATCGGCAAAAAGGATGTTATGCACATTGCCAAGTCATCCAGTTCGGATTAGGATTATAATTAGGATTTCACTGACATTTTGTGGACCTGTTTAAACATTAAATACACCCAGATAATATTTCATAGCACTATAAAAGCCTAAAAATAGTGGTACTTGCTTCCTTACTAAAACAGAGCGCTGTCATTTGTTAAAAGGCAAGCATGCAACATCCCCAGCAGTTGCTGCCATCACTCTCTGTCTGGTGTGGGCCTGTCCATACATTGAGACCACATCTCCATCAACTGAATTGGTTGGAAGTGTAAGGCAACGCTTTGCCAAGTTATACAGATGTGGAAATCAATTACAAACAGTCCCAAAACTCGGCTACCCAAAGGTATCTGGCATTCTTTAATAAAGTCCATATATGCAGCACATTTGTTGTCAAGTTATTTACCCCATCCAAGAATTTATTTTATCAGTACCAAGTCAACAAAGAAAACGTGCCTATTTGGGTCTAAAATTCTAACTGTGTTTAAAAAGTAAACAGCAAGGGTCGTTTGAACTGAGGCAGCTGTGGTTGATTGTACCTGTAGTGCTGATTTAACTTGGGTACAACCAACACAGGAATACTTTTTTTTGTCTGCTCGGACTTTCCAATTTGTTTTATGAAAGCTGTTGTTTGTTTTCCGTTCTGTTCAGCAGCCTTTTGTTTAATGTGTGATTGAGAATATATAGCCATTGATCGTATTTTCCTTAAATCACATTACAAGGTGTGCAAAACAATGACCTCCTTCCGTACAGTTTCTTCGGGAAATGTCTTGACACGATCCTCAGCCAAAATATACTTTACTTGTTTTGCTTTGTCCATTTTTGGTATTTTACGTCTAATGCTGAAAACTAGATTTTAGCAACCTAAACAATGCAGAACTGACTTTGTCCCACCTGCTAAGTACAATGCAGCAGGTGACAGAAAAACCAGTGCAGATGCACTGATAGGTTGATTAGAAGACCGTTGTCATCTGAACAGTAAATAAGAAAGTTAACAGCTTAACTTTTTTTTTTTAAATCTATTTCTTTACATTTTTGTATTTGCCTAAGTGCAATCTGGTGTATCTGGTCACCCTACATTAGAGGTCAATTGTAATGAAAATTAAAAGCCATAGGTGCTTTCCTACATGTAGTAGCAAGAGCATTCCTGTTTATTGAGTGACCTGAAGTTTACTATGCCTGTAATTGAAGCTGTATTTAGCGGACAGAAACAAACTAGAGAGCCAACATGTCTGTTTTTGATGTAGTGGAGTGAACAGAAGGATGGGTTATGGAAGAACACACATAGACAATCAAGAAGGAATCATTTAAAACTGAACAGGATTGTGGGACACTGCAGCTTTAACTCCTGAACTAGATCTACATCCCAGGCTGTGCCTCAGGGTACAGCTGTCAAACATGGGCCAACCCTGAAACTGTGCCTGCATCCTTACCCTCTTCAAATACAGTATATTACTCTGTCTACTGTAAACATAGCAGACAGTAGCAAGAGGTTTATGTAAGGACGGCATATATCACAAACCATCAATCAGTATATTTAAAAATAAAGCACATGTATACATTTTTTAATATTAAATCAATTAATTCAGGGATTACTTTACCTGATAGATCTTTACTTTTATTTTCAACAAAGTATGCTTTGACGCGGATTAATTTCAAAACCCCATTGTGGTCTCTTTGCAACCGTCTTTTTAGATAGAACCTTGAGCTCAGTCTGCCAATTTCACCAGTACAAATATGGGCGATATAGTAGGAGTTATCATTCTTAAAACAAAACTGTGTTTATTATCAATTCAGCAGTCACATCTATTAGCAGGCCTCTGTTTATACCACTGACACATTTTGACTTTATTAAAGCACACTGTTTCAAGTAGAACTCAGATCTGTTCCATTGTTGTGTTGAGCCAGTTTGAAAACAAGACTCAAAGTAGCATCCTACAACCTCTGTTCCTCCAGCTTGACACTTTTCAGACAGCCATAATTTAACAAGCTAATGAAACTCTCCACCTCCAGTGCATTTGTAGCCTACCTTTGGCAGTAAAATATGTTTTTGCCTAATTTGTCTGTGCTTTCTGTGGAGATGAGTGAAGCAATGCTATTAGCTTTCTTCCATTGCCCTTTCTACAATAAATACAAAGTTAGAAAACCATTTTTAGACAGCTTCCACTCTGAAGAAAAAAGCCTTGTAAACTGTTAAATGATTCCAAATAATTGAGGTCTCCCTCAATCTTCTATTTTTTACTGTGTTTGGAAGCATCTCTTGTAAACCATCCCTAGGTCATGCAACCCACGAACAAGCACATTGTGAACTGCAAATACATCCTTTACTTGTGCCCAGGGACAATTCTTTTGACTTGACACAGCGGCATCTACATCCTTAGACTATCAAAGTAATGTACACACATACTTCTTTCATCACTGTTTCATTGCTCTTTTCTGACAAGAAAGTAATGAGGTTTAGAGTTTATGGACATTCACCTTGGTTTTAGTGACTACAGAAGATCCCTCCAGCTGTCTATGGATTTTATTTCTTGATACAATATGAAGTACTGTAACTCTGCCTTCAATATTGCTGTCAGGGCCAGAATCCTCAATCTGGATAATCTGATAAAGTTTGCCTCTAATATAAATCCAATCTTTTTGTCCTTGACCTCTATTTAATTTGTGGATAACTATACAGTTTTTGAGTTTCCTTTCACCCATAGTCAACAAACATTAAAATGGAAGGGTAATTTGAATGGCTTTTTATTTTAATTTTTTTACACCCCTTACCATTTTAGTGTTTGCAATAATTCCAGGTTCGGTTTCTCTAATATTGAGTTATCATATTTGTTTTTTCTCTATGTCTGCTTTTACTTGGCTTTGAACTTTTGAGCTTGTCTGTTGAAGCATAGTGCTGGGAAAGAACAGCCATCCTTATTCAGTTGAAACCTGCTCTCTGTATACATATCTAACTGTACAGTGGATGGGGCTTTCAGAGTTGAATGCTAAGTTGAGCAACTGATAACTTTTGGTCTTTGGAATCATCAACCCCTTCTCTGCTGATTCCCACTCCCAACTCCGCCAAAGGAATTAAAGGTAGAACACGTTTGAAAAAAAAAATGACTTTGTTATGACAGGTTTTCCAAATTCTAAAACTCATATATAAATATATTCTAAATATTGCTCTGTCAGTTTTATAGCTTGCTGGGTCTGCAGCGCAGATCCAAGGTCACCCTCATTCTGCTTCTGTGATTCGGTGGCAGCAATTATTATTAAAAAAAGTTTGCCTGAATTTCACATCTTAATTTGAGCCCCAGGCTTGTACTGTTTGCAAGTGTGTGTCTCAATATACCAAATACATTAAACAGTTCTAAGGAATAAATCATGACAGGCACATCCCTCTTTTCTGTGCTATTTTTGTAAGTTCAAACAAAACCAAAACAATGTTTTACACTTCACACTCAATCCTCAAGGTTTGTTCTGTGGTTTAAAAGTCTCATATGAGAATCAAAGACTACAGCGTTGTTTTGGATGCTAATTTTTTTTCACTAGATTGCCCTAAACATTACTGCCCAGTTATTTTGCAATACTCATATGGTCGTACAGTTTTTATAACCAAAGCAAACTTTAAATGCCTGTTGAAGCAAACAAATGTACGAATTCAGACGCTCCGCATAGAAACTAACAACCCCAGTGTGCACACTGCTGACTTTGCAATTTTTTTTCAATTGAAATTGATGTCAGTGTTAAGGTGCTTTGACTAGGAGTTCAAGACCTCCTAGTTCCATTTTCCTTCCATGAGCCCCTTTCACACTGGCACTTCTACCCAGGTCTGCATCCGGGTTCTGGTTACCCGGGTCACAATCCTGCTCAGTGTGAAACCACGTACCTGGGTTGTGTCCGAGTTAACTCGGGTTCCAGCGACCCACCTCAGGATGTGGGTTGACACGTTGAACATTCACTTCCACAACATTTTTGTTTATTCTGTTTAGCCATATTTTTGTTGCTTGGACACACCAAATCATTGTGAAATCGCGTAGCTGACCTCCACAACACGGGGACCTGACATGGGTAGGTTCCAACCCGGGTAGAGCATGCCAGTGCGTAAGGGGCTATAGAAAAGTATGCAACGCTGTTGGCATAATTTTAACGAATGCTTTAGAGCCGCAGTTCTTATTTGTGGTTTAGCCCTAAATGAATATGTAATTCTGGGCATTCCTGCAGAAATTCGCAAAAACAGGGTAGAGATAGTGCAAGTGAGGGATCAAAAATATGTAATGAGATGTAATAAATCTGCATGCAATTGCATCAATTTGTTAAGAACTTTTGAAAGCACGTTTTAAAAAGTCGCAATTGTTGCTGGCATTTCCCAGTCCGCTTTTTCTTTCATTTGTGCACAATGTATTTGAGATGAACATCCAAGTACCTAATTTTCACCAAAGTCAGGGTGTACTTACAAGCACTGAAAACAAATTTCTATGACATTTCTGTTTTGTTTTTTTTTAAATATTTTTACATAATGTAATGTTTAGCATACCCAAAACACATTACTGTTATTTCAGCGCAATGATTTATATTTAAAATACATTGAGAACTGTAAATGTATGTGTGTTCGATTTTATTGTATTGTTTTTAAACCCAACACCTCCTTATATCAGACAAACATGTCCGGTTTACCAGGGCTGCTGTATGATTATAACAAGCTTTTTGGGGGTGAAGGTTGGGGCCCCACTATAGAATCTGATAGAATTAAAATGCCTTTAATTCATATATATATATATATATATATATATATATATATATATATATATATATATATATATATATATATATATATATATATATATATATATATATATATATATATATATATATATATATATATATATATATATATATATATATATATATATATATATGCACACACACACACAGTATTAAAATTAATATTGGTAAAATGAAGACGGATCAAAATGCATTGTACAGGTGACATTTACATTTAACAAAAACTGTGTTATTTTGATTCTTGCATGTATAGATGTTATCCTTCAGGAGGGATCCCTCTGCTATAGCAAACCACAACTTCGCTATTTTATTTGAAAAAATGTTGCACAACTCTCAATAGAGATCTCGCTAAGATGACGCAAATAATATTTAAATAAGTATATTGCGGCTCTCTTCATTAACATCTTTTTTCTTAGTACATACAACAAAATGTGCACTTTGCCAAGTGTCGCAACGAATATGCAAGTTGCTGTATGTTTACGCTGCGACTGTCCCATCTCAGGGTGTACTTACAAGCACTGAAAACAAATTTCTATGACATTTCTGTTTTGTTTTTTTTTAAATATTTTTACATAACGTAATGTTTAGCATACCCAAAACACATTACTGTTATTTCAGCGCAATGATTTATATTTAAAATACATTGAGAACTGTAAATGTATGTGTGTTCGATTTTATTGTATTGTTTTTAAACCCAACACCTCCTTATATCAGACAACCGGTTACATCCGCCAAAGGGTCCCAGACCGGCATACTCTGTATTGTTCGAAAACCCCCCCGGGGTGACCCCGGGGCCTATCTATACTATCTTAGATTTAAACGGCCTTTAATTCAGTATATATATATATACACATTATATATATATATATATATATATATATATATATATATATATATATATATATATATATATATATATGCACACACACACACAGTATTAAAATTAATATTGGTAAAATGAAGACGGATCAAAATGCATTGTACAGGTGACATTTACATTTAACAAAAACTGTGTTATTTTGATTCTTGCATGTATAGATGTTATCCTTCAGGAGGGATCCCTCTGCTGTAGCAAACCACAACTTCGCTATTTTATTTGAAAAAATGTTGCACAACTCTCAATAGAGATCTCTCTAAGATGACGCAAATAATATTTAAAATAAGTATATTGCGGCTCTCTTCATTAACATCTTTTTTCTTAGTACATACAACAAAATGTGCACTTTGCCAAGTGTCGCAACGAATATGCAAGTTGCTGTATGTTTGCGCTGCGACTGTCCCATCTCAGTACATCTCCCCCTAAACCGCTTTTTAAAAAATGAATTTTAATTTTTTTTTTGTCATTTTGCTAAATGGTAAAATGTAGAAACCTTTTAAAAAACAATGATAATTTAGAACCTAAACCCCAGCCACAGTCCGGTTTTGAAGATTCTAAACTGAGCAGGCATTTACCATAGTTCTTCCTGGAACCTGATTCACTGTGACAATCCATACGTTTTCTCATAGTATTTTTTATGACACTGATAAGAATTTCCACATTTCTTCTATGTGCTATTTCTTACTGATATATTCCTTCCAAACACTGGAGGCAGAGTGCTGCAGGGGGAAAGGTCAACTCTCTGTGCTACAAGTACTCAGGAGGTTAGCAATGATTCTGGTATTTTTGATAAATAGTAAAAGGTGCTAAAACCTTTTACACCACAAGTGCAAACACTCAAGCATGCCCAAGGTTAGAATTGAACAGAAAGAGTACTATAAACATTGCTACAGCGGTTTCTGTTTTCTTGTGAAAATACAGCAGTAACATTCTAGATATTTTCATAGAATTACACCTTGCTATCTGTTTTTGGCACAATAATTACAGTTAAAGACTATGTTTTAAAGGAAAGTGACATCTTTTAACAAGTGTGCTGCCAGTCGGCAATAGCAAATATAATTCATTTCCAAATCTGCCCAAATTAATACGATTAAGCTAAAAATATGAAATTATATGGCAGTGGTTTTCAATTTGTTTGCTTTTTGAAGTCAAGGCAAGGTCAAGAACGGCTTTCCTCTTGATTGTTGGTGTTGTCTAACCCCTTTGGCTATATTATTATACACACATTGAAGAAACTGTTGATAGGAAGTGCCAGCCAGAAGAATAATTGGTGCAATTTAACTCAAGCTTTTATTGCGGAGATGAAATTCCCTTCAAAGTTTACATTGTATAATAATATTTATGGAGTCATCTCTAGTCGATGGGAGTTTTGAATGACCTGTCAAGTGCCACTTCATATACGTAAAACTTCTCTGCTACCATCCACTGCTAAAAAATCGAAAATCTCTCAACCAGACAATGGGCCTGTACTACACAAAACATCAGTATGCACATACTAACAGCAGCACGTAATCTAGTTATTGTCTAACCATCTTTTTTGGCTCCTTACCAGCTTTACCTACAATTTATCAGTTGCTTTAATGAAGTAAAAACCCAGCTCTGAAAATAATTATGATGTGATATTTTAAGAAGTCATTGCTTAGAATTCAGATTGTGGTATCGAGCTGAATCCTAGAAACGGTTATAATGCCTCTCATAGCGATTACAGTCTATTCTATAAACATACAGTATTCAAAAGCTGGAGATGCTAACATTGGTTAAACTTTGACACACTACTATAAAAAACATAACATGTGGCATAATTCTTCAAAAGTATTTTAGCTAACATGGTTTATTTTTCACAATTTTTCTTAAGGAAGGCTGAGGTATTGGGTCTACAGAAAAGGTGAGTTTGGATTGAAATCGACTTCAGTCATTCAGTGACTAGTGTTTCATTTGCCAATAATTATATAAATCTGCTTTGGTGCCTCAGTGTTTACCCTGACGGTACTGGGAATGTCCTGGTTGGTTTAGTTTCCACAAAGCTCACAGCCTGGTACATGAGATCAATTGACAAACTGAATTCTACAACATTGTCTCATACAGTGTCACACTTATAAATAGCCATATACACCATATAAATAGTCTTTCAAATTTATAAACAAGTATGTTAGTAGAACTGTACACCCCCCACCATGTATAACAAACTGATATTGACTTTACCTGGAAATCAACATTTAGTTTATATTAGGATACTTGCACACTTACTAGGTCTTTTTGATGAGGTTTGTCAGAAAACAGACTTCAGGAGCCCATAACTGACAAAAGATGGATCGTTACCAAGTAGGCACTTGGATTGCGCTGGCTCCCAGTGAGATTCACATGCCCACAACCAATAGCTCACGACCACTGTTGGAATCGTTTTATGTACTGTAGCTGAACAGTCAAAGTAAATCGATATTGTAGGCGCAACAGAAAGTTTAGCATAGGAAGCATACAGCTCTGTTCTTAGTTCCTCTGAAATACTGAGAAATTAGTTCATCATAAGGCAATTAGCTAGTATATTCTCCAAGCCTAGTCCATAATGCTATACCCATACCACGTTAAAACATTTTAGTTTTTCAATGTTATCTTAACTAAACTCTAGGGGTTGGGTATTATAATATATGTATCTCTACATGCCAGCACCCAGTTCATTTGAAAATTAAAAATTACAGTGTTTTGATTTGTTGTGCATATGAAATCAAACCACTGTAACTGTAAAATTGTCCCAAAAGGTACATTAATGATTGTCTAATTTAATGACTTTAATAGACCATACAGGCAATTAATTTAAAATAGTAAGAGAAAATGAAACACATAGGTCATGCTCTAACACATGGTGTAACATTTTCATGCATGAGTGCCTATTGTTTCTATACCACTCGTTACTGACGGCAAATTGAAATTCTCACACCCAGAGGTTTTCATGCAGATAGGTATATAAAGGACATAAATTACAAATCTTGAAGTGTTCTAATACATTTGCACACTATTGTATGACTTGGGATGATGATTAGGGTTGGCTCATATACTGTATATTAATATGTTTATTGTGACCTCATAAAAGTGGGGTTATCTCAAAATAACCCAATAATTGAACCACGCTGCTTCAAAACACTTCTCGGCAATTCCAACAGCACTGTCGTCAGGGCAAAAGTTAACATGTTCTAAAGACACTTGGCTGTTTTCCAGAGTAATTTTCTAAGGAAAAGCCTACTTCTTGGCAGCGTTCAAATGAAGGTATTTTGCATGAGGATATTCAGAAATGAAAGGTTGTAGCAAGCATATCATTAAATAAGCAAAATGCAGGTTCAGTAATTATTGTACTTAAATTAAACAGAATTTTAAAACTGGCAATCAGAAATCAATCAAATTAATAGGAGCAGACCAGCGATGGCAATGCAATTGATGACGAACAAAAACTACATAGTGATCCCAATACAGTAGCTCACTATTCCTGATATTGTCCTATGGTAGTGAGTTACCAGTTCAGTAGAGTCAATTACCCAATCTTTGATCAACCGTACTGTCTAATTGAATTAAATGTGGTATATTTAGCACACAGCTTGTGCTGCTGAAACGGCTATGAGATTTAGCTGCCAAAAAAAGAACCAGGAAACTGAAGCAAATGAAAGTTACAGAATTATTCAGACCACCAAAACCTTAGATGGAGCGTTGTGTGCTTTAAATTGTTGCAGTTAAGCAAATTAAAATAGTCACCTCGTTCTTGATTCTTCTTTTATTTCGTCAATACAGGCTGGACATCCTGTCTATGTTATTAAGAAGCTAAGAACTTTTATTTTATTCATTTCAATTGCATGGTATTACAATGTCTTAACAGCAGGTATCAAAGTATAGAAACATTTTACTGAATTTTGGAAGTTTAGTGATTGCTAAAGTTCTTTAATGGTCAAAGTTATACGCTGATGATTTTCAAAGTTTGGTATATGGTACATTTAATTACAGTATTTCATTACCTTAACTGTAGGAGTAAAGGTTTTATTGAATTGCATTAATTTAATGACTTCTAAAGCTTTGAAATGTTGTAAGCTAAATGTGACAGAATAGGCCACAAGTTATATATCATCAGTAAGTACTTGTGTATGTTATATTCTATACATCATTAAAGGTACAGTAATTATTATTAATACCTGTTCGATTATGCAGACAAATCGATTATACTAACTAGTATCAGTCCCAATTAGTTTGGATAATTGCCTCTCTACTGTATTGGGTCACAACATTGTGATACTAGAGATACACAAAAGAAGACCCTGTATTGTCCCTTTATTGTCATTGAAGAGAGTTACTTAAAGGGTTATAAAAGTGAGTACAAGAACCTCCAGCCTAGTTGTTTATATATTAAACAACAGCAACAATTTAGTGTCCTTTTAAACAAACAATGCCTGGGTACTTTTTTAGGACCTGTCTAGCCGATTGTCTAGCCAAGTGAATGCTGTAGTTTACTTGTACTGTAGTTTACTAGCATTGCTGTGGATCAAGTTCACCCAACAGTGCTGCACTTGTACCCTAATGGAGATAGCTATTTTCAAAATGGTAATGCACACATCCACCAATACCAGAATCCTGTACTTGAGCCTATGCCACGTCATGTCAAGTCGGTGATTATGACAGATGGTAATGGTAGTCCAACCAAATATTTTATACAGGCCTCAGAAAAGCCAGTCAGTGTATATTGCAGATAATACACTTTTGCTCCAGCTTAAAATGTAGTCCATTATTTTTCCAAAATGAAAATAAACCTGTAGCAGACGAAGCAATAAACAACTATAAATGTTGGTTTAAAGCAAACTTGTTTCTTATTAGTTTTGTAACAGCTTTTTTTTGGAAGGAATAAACTTAGTGCTGCAAAAACAGCTTAGTAAATCAGGACCAATTTAGAAGGAGTCCTAAAAAAGTATGTAGCAGAGGCAGATTGTTACGCACTCACTATAATTAACTTTAGCACACACTTCGCTATACACTTCCCTACTGCTGCTTATTTTTTATTGTGAGGGTAGATTGATTTTATTTTAAGACCTTAATTAAACTGGCACAGACAGGTTAAGCGCTTTGCTGAGGTACTGCATGCACCCAGAGAGCCATAAAGGAGAAGAAAACGAATCAGTGGATAGTGTTAAATTGCCCCTGTGAGTCTGTCCAAACCTTGCCCTTAAGGGACCACCCTATTACAGGGGGAAAGAGCATATTCAAAGGTGCCCTGTGTTCTTTGTGCCACATGTTGTGCTAGTATATTTAAAAGTTTAAAAAAGTATTAGGAATTAAAAAAAAAAAAAAAGCAAAACTGTAATAAACAATGGGAATTCCGAATCCAAAATCAAAGCTGAGACCACAGGTAAATACCAGAACTGAATAAATAGATATATATGTGTGTGTGTAGATATATATAATTATTTTTTTTTAAATTTATTTTATAGGCATCTGTTAGTCAGGCACCATTGGGTATTGTTGTACCAGTTTCTTCCAGCAGGAGTCAATGTGTGCCATTTAATTTCATGACGAATGAATTATGAGAGCTTGTTGTTTATGTTAGTAAAGACTTAATGTACATACAATTACAGTAATTATATTCACAACATAGATGATATTACTGAATGCAACTGATAAAGCTACAAATTAAGGTTATTACAGTTCATTTTCTACACTTCGATGGATTAAAGGCTCACTAGACTATACTTATCATTACATATAAACAAAGGACTAAGCGCATTTATCAGCAGATCATAGAAACCCATTTTTTTTATCTCATCAGATCAAATGGGAATATGTATAGGAATAAACACCGCCTGCTGCTGATAATGTTGCTACTGTACTAATCAATACTTTAAAGAGGCTGTGTGGTCCAGTGGTTAAAGAAACGGGCTACAACCAGGAGGACCCGGGTTCAAATCCCAGTTCAACCACTCACTCACTGTGTGACCATGAGCGAGTCACTTAACCTCCTTGTGTTCCATCTTTCGGGTGAGATGTTGTTGTAAGTCTCTGCAGCTGATGCATAGTTCACACACCCTAGTCTCGTATCTTGTAAAGTGCTTGGTGGTGGTGGTCCACTATGAAAGGTGCTATATAAAAAAAAAAAAAAAAAAATATATATATATATATATATATATATATATTATTAGACATTAACCTGTTCCACTGCAAAACCCCTAGTGGATGTACTTAGAGAGAATGAATGTCAGCAATTATGGAACCAAATGATGGGTACGCTGAGCCATTAGACATGCCATGAGAGTGCCTACCATACCATTCTCTTCCCACTGTCAATTGCTCTACAGCGCACATGTTCCGCTCAGCATATCTGTGAACTGGTCAAGTGACTTTTAAAACAACCACTGTGCATGAATACTGAGGGGAGGTCTGAGGCTTATAGGGCAGATCACATAGCCATCTATCCTGTGCTCCTCCTGCTCTGTAGATAATAACTTGTGAGGTCTTTAGCCTCCAGTGCTGTGTACAGCTTCTTTCATGAGCGCCAAGTGTCACAAGCACATTCGTTACTAAAAACATTTGTTACTCCTCGATGTAAAAATATAACCAGATGAAAAGGCAACTGCTGCCACAACTATACTGTTGAATTCTGGGGCATTCAAAACATTTCAGTAATTTCTAATGATATATAATATATTTCTACGTCTGGCATTTTAAATGAACATGAAAAGATTACATGTCTAGCCTTTTTAAAATAAGACTTTCGACAATTAAGACAATTGACTGGAATAAGAAATAATATTGATGCAACCATTTTTGTTTTTTAATCTACTGTGTTCGGCTACACTTACAGTATGACAAAGGTTAAACATATTGAAGTGTTAGAAAAAAAGAGGACTAATAGGGTGATTGGTTGACAGGTGCTTCAGTATCCAAGACTACAGGAATAATCGTTTTCATGAGGAGCAATCTTAGTACTGATGATTATGGGCAATTGTGAAAAACTGGCAGTGCAGTAGATTTATAATTAGGGGCAGTAATCACTGGGGAATTTACAGATCCCTCCAGAACAATGTAATCACCTTGGAGACTCGAGTCTCTGCTGATTTAGCTGCCCGTGGTGTTAGGCAGGTATTGCCATTTCTTTGTCCAATATTAGTACTAATTACAATCCACTGTATGATCAAACTACGATTTTCACATCAATCAGCTTCCTAAAACAAAATGCTCTCAACATGAACTGTCACATCCACAGGGTGAAAAAAAACACAAGATAAAAACATAATATAACCACAGGTACTTTTTATAATGCTAAATGCACTACAGCTTGTACATTTCCTGTCAAATTTATCTACACATTAAAATGTGATTGTAGCATTTAAGGACCTTGGTGGCAATGACTTTTTTAAATGACAAAAGTCAGAAGTATGTCGCCTTTTTATATATATATATATATATATATATATATATATATATATATATATATATATATATATATATATATATATATAGTAACTGTGTAAGTCATAAGCGGAAGCACATTTTCCCATAGGAACAATGTTATAAACTGGGGTTACGTTCCTGACTCTTCAGTCAGATAATATAGTTTTACAAAAATGACCCGTTATATTGTACTCATGGAAATATTTATTTAACTCTTTACACTCAGCCCGGTGATTACGCACATATTGCTCAGACACCTCCCTGGCTTGTTTAAAAGTACAGACTCGGGGCTTTCCAATGACGTGTTTGGTGTGTGTATGTGGTACTCCTAGCAGGAAATATGATCGCCTGAAGTTAAACCTCTCATCATGTGACAGAGTTCACAGCTTAGGTTTCGTTTTGAGTCAATTGCTCTTAACAGACATTATTAACGACAAATAAATTTAAAAAAAAACAGTTTCAGGTATAAAAAAATTAAAAAAAAACCCTAGACTAAGTCAGGGTGACCTCAACAGGTACTGTGGTTCGGACACCGAGCATGCACACGTGATGCATGGCTTGGGTCTCACCATGTCGTAAATGCTGTATCGATATCGTAAAGTCGAAGCAGGGTAATAATGCAAAAGAGTCATAAGTGCCGCGCGTCGTAAGTCGAGGATCGCCTGTACACACACACACACACACACACACATATATATATATATCAAATATCAATCCATATATATCACACATTGATGTATATCTCAAATAGCAATCCATATATCAAACATTGATATGTAAATATTTCTCAAAGTTGATATACCTGTTTGGCACCCCATAATGAATGGGACTTGATTTATATCCTTGGAAAAGATACCATAATCTGAGACAGCATTTATGAATAATCTATTTCAGGTACCAGCACAAGAAATCTAATTGACAGATTAATGCTAACATTTATAACAATCTTTGATAAGACTCAATCAATACTGCACCTGATTGACATACATGAACAATTTTTTTGTGCGCTGAATTCAAAGTAGTATCTAAATTAAATATTGTACATAAATGATTAATGTGACCTACAAACATTATTCCAAAGACTAAAACTTCAATAGAATAATTAAAAGAAGACACTTGTTAGTATTAATCTACAATTACTTCTCTATCAGACCTCTAATCAAGGTCTATTCGATCTGTTGCCGATCATGACAGATACTGAATTGCTACTTGGAGAAACAGCTTTTCTATATTACAGAATGCATGTTATGGATGAGAGTTGTTGCAAATCAGTTTTTTGGGAGGACAGTCCAGTAAGACAAAGTGTGCCCTATATTGCAGGTGTACCTCATAAAAAATTAAGAACTTCTATTTTTTAGGATTTGAGGAACTGAATGAACTCACACTGTAGCTCTCAGCACATTCATGAGAATCACCCCACATGTAAATTAGAAGAATTACCTTGGCACACAAGGTCAACAAAGATCCACCACTGTCACAAAGTCAAAATCCTACAATTCACTCTGTGTAGCAATTTTGATTGCAAAAAATGCCATATTTTTGCTGTATCCATGAATCACCATTTAATCAACAATGGTGGCTGTTGCTTCTGAGAAATTAGATGAGGCATGGAAAATTTAGAAACACAGTTGTTCTTTACAGCCATATATACAGTATGGCAAACACATTATGCAAAAACAAAAGCACATATTAAAATGGAAATCAACCTAGCCAGTAAGGTACTACAGCAGGGGAGGTCTAAAAGATGATCAATTATCTTGACAGCTGAATCCCATTGATTTGCATATATGGAAATTTTGCACATACGGTACAGTAGGTCATTACATTTCAAGGCCTACACACATGAACATGAGACAGCAATCAAATGATCCACCGAGGAACCAAGGTTTCCAAGAATTAATGTGAATGTTTTATGAAAGCTGTCCTTAAATAATGAATGGGTTCCAGCAATATATAGGATCTTTAGGGAAAAATAGGACACCAAACATGAGACCCGTTTTCTTCCCAATGTCACCTCATTGACGTAGCCCCCTTACTGGCCTAGGAGGAATGAAGATCAATGGCATTCTCTGTTCTGACCCCCTGTTTTCATAACCTAAGCATTGCATCACGCCAAGCTACTGAACCACAAGAGTTCAGGCTGGAGGTCTCCATCTGGCTTAGTTTTGCACCAGCTGTGCTGTCTTGTGGTGATCCAACTCTAGCTCTGCCATGCTTATGGGATCTCAAAGCCAATGCAGTGCTCCCTTGGGGGCCCATTCAAATACCTCACTGCTGTGATATTCGACCACAAGGGACAGCCAGAATGGACTGCAGTTCAATTCTTACATAAACATCATGCATAGCTCAGGAATGCACAATCTATTATAAAGCAATGAAGCTAAAACCATCCTGGGTATATTTTATACAACACCACTAACCAAATGATCCAGGAACATACTAAAGAAATGTATGAGCTATGACACCCTCACTAATGGAGTTAGAAATCACTCAATGGCGTGCACTAAAAGCCAGTGGAACTCTAGTGTATATCATAAACCTGAACGAAGAACGTAGCAGCATTGTATCTTAAAACTCTACAAGAACACTTTTGTGGAGTTTGGGAAATGCTGTACAAACCTTCTCCTTAGATTTCTTTAAGAGGTCTGTGGCAATAGTGTGTGCGGGATTGTAAAGTTGGCAGGGATTATAAAAGGGAGGAGAAATCCTTTGTTTTTGGGATGGAGTTAGATGAGTGTGAAACTGTATTTTGTTTGCAGCTGAGTAGTGAAGGTTAATGTCCAGCCTACATTTTATTTTTATTTTGGCCCTCTTGCCCAATTTGTTGTTACTGTGTTTGTTTGTTTAATAAATGTGTACTTTAGCACTTGAACTATGTTCTTTTTATTTCTGTACACAATAAATACTGCATGAAAGTGCTTAAAAAACACATTCTTCTGTCTGGCTCTGGCACTACCTTATTTTAAAAAAACAATTAAACCACACAGGTCTCATTACACTGAGAGCCTTTCCCTTCACAGACTGGAGGCTGCCCTGAACAAACATTCTTATCCTGCTATATATCTGCCTGCTAATCATAGGCAAGTGACACTCAATTATTATAGCCAGGTGAGTCTCATCCTGTCTCCCTCCTGTGACATTCAGGGGGGATGTAGTCCTTAGCCCCTCCTGGACTACATTTTTCTCTCCTCTTCCCCCTAGTCTGCCACACATGCCAATTATTTCCATCTAATTAGTGACTGATCAATTGATTTCTAGGTAAACAGGGAAAGTTTACCAGGAGTGACAGGAAGTTGTCAAAAAGGGTTCTCCAAGCAAATTCCCTAATCAAGGACATACAAAAGAAAATGAAGGTAGAAAATGTGGTTGACTGCTGCAAGACACGCTAATCTCTTGTGTACTGTACACTGTGAAATCAATTGCATTATTGATCTGACACTAATTAGATGAAAATGTAGGTGTATTTTTTTTTTTACACGAACAAACATTAATATATTGGACATCATGCTGGGCAGAATCAATTTTTAGTATTTTCTGGTATTTACGTGTAAGCTCAGAGACAGGATGATCGTTGGAAATGGGGAATGGAATGCTCCCTCATCCCTAGCATGCCAGGAAATGTGGTTATGTTAACTTACAAGGCTGACATGGTTAGAGCATATCCACATGATGTGGCCAATGTAATGTGCAGAATTTTGGTGCAGGTACAGAATTAGACATTGGGAACACAATGACGCAATCAAAAAAATAACTAGAGGTCACTGTGATGACCATCTCCCAGTGATACAATGCAGAATGAATGCGTTACCCCAATCAGAGTAACTTTACACCAACCCTGTATATTGGTACAATTGCAGTATGTGGTATATAAATAAAGCTTCCTTGGATGAACCAGCATTTAATGTGTTTTATGCTATAGATAATTCTTACATTTTATAAATGACTATACTGAGTATTAATTTATCAAATAAGTATGACAAAATAAATTATTTATTACAATTCTGCAATGAAGCTGCTATTACAGTAACGCTGTCATTGGTGTAGCAATTTTAACGACCTGCGTCTGCCGCTGAAACAAATCGAAAATCTGATCTGCACTGCCACCTACAGGCAGTTATAATGTTGGACACCTGTGATTCTAATGGAACCATCATCATTGTGAAAAACTCTACATGTATATTATATTATTTTCAGAAAATGTATATACAACTAACAAATAATTGTACATTAATGGCAATTACTGTATACTGCATTTACTACAGTCCGCAACGATTATGTAAAGCTAGTAATGCGCTGTAAGCAGGTGGAAGTGACCGATTGTTAATAAGTGTATGGTAAACCGTGAAATACATGGTCCAATGGTGACACTTTGTTTATTAACTGACTGAAGAGGAATGATAATGTGAGAACATGACCCTGAACGTGCAATTTATACGCTTTCCCACCTCATCCAAGTACCTACGAAAACTACAGAATATACATATTGCGATATTAGACCTATTAAAGCTAATGAAAGCCTGCATGACATCACAAAATATAACTAGGATGGGCGATAATAATACTTAATATTTAAAATATAATAAAGCGGAGGGAGGTTGGTTTGGTTTTTTGTTTTATTGTTTACTCAGTCAAATTGCCATATATATATATCATTCTTACGCTGGCTGTCAGTGCATACTAAAGTCCGGGTATGTTTTGGGGGCGTAAGCCTTTGCTGGTGGTTTTTCTTTAAAAGCCCATTGCATACCATGTAAATTTCTCTTAAATTACGCGAACTACAAACAACCAGCACTCTGGACAGAAGCACTTTTTCTACGGGGAGATGAAATAAATGTGTTAAAATGTATTGTATTTTATCCGTCTTTAAAGTAAAGCAGGGTGAAAATTACTTTGAATTTATATATATATATATATATATATATATATATATATATATATATATATATATCTATATATATATAATATATATATTCGTAATAACAGAATGATGTATGATGACTAAAAACATTGCTAACTAAAATATAAGTAGAGTTCTAGCATTTGTTTAAATTAAGATCTTAACAAAATTCGTATTGAGAAGTGTGAGAAGTGCTCACAGGAAAATCTTTTTTTGTTGTTGTTTTATTTTTTTCACTAAATTTTACTTGTATTAACTATATATAATCCATTAACTGAAGTTTTTTGCAGCATATAATTGAAAAAGTAAAAAACATATATTATATTTTGCTTACAGCATAAAATTCAAATCAGAATTAGTAAATACAAACACAATACATATTCAGATAGCAATAGTGTTCGTGATGTACTGAACATAGATGGATACAAATACAGTATGCATTAATTTAATTCATTGGGTAAATATTGGCTACAGTTAATGTATTACAATCAGCTCATTCCCACCTCTCAGCTTTTAAAAAGAAAAACACAGTTTTGCATTCTGTGAATATAAAATCTTACCTTCTAAAAACTACTTAACACTTTGGTGTTTGAAATCAGTCGTTACTGAATCTTCTTGTTACGGTTTAGGTGTTGATCAAATCCAAAAGCACACATCTCTGAAAAACATTCGAGCAGTCTAATCCAGTGACTGCAAAAATTCTGGAACCCCCGAAACAACAAACACCTGCTTCTAACCCTTCATTTGTTTTTTACACGATATGCCATCACATTCAGATGTCAAAAGAAAAATTATTGCAGGTTTTAATTGTCAGAAATCCCAGCCGTAGGGTTTTAAAAATAGCGCGGGGAATTATGGCATGGACAAGTTGCAGAGATCATCATATGCTGACCGTTTTTTTTTTGTTTGTTTTTGTTTTTTTGTTTGTTTTGGGTTTTTTTTTTTTTTGTTTAGTTTTTTTGTTTTGTTTTGTTTTTTTCACGATGGTCTCTGAACCATTAAGGACGGCTAGTTTATATCCACCCTATCTAAATAAAAAGTCTGCTACAAAAACAGACAAGTAGACAGCCTCTCTCTTTTTGAGTATACGTCAGAAATGGTGCAGCCGCTTTCCAAGTTAAAAAAAAAAAACAACCAAACAATTACATGATTTTTCCCTCATTCCAGCTCTTGCAGTGAAGTTGAATTGCTCTATGCAGGCAGAGGAGTACTAGCAGTAATGCCGCTGATCAGCAAAAGCGCTGGTGTTCGAAGGGGCTGCACGTCAGATATGACGTTAAAAGGGGAGGACTATTAGTGATGCAATGAAATGCTGTTTGGGTTCGGTAAAAATAAATTCTTGCCAACGTACTTCTGTTCCAAATAGTAAACAATTAAGTCAACAGGCGACAACTCCTGAATGGAACTCTGATTTTCATTTACAGGTTGTTAAACTTGTCTTAACAAGAAACCAAGCTGAGAAAACAATGTAACTAGCAAAACTTAAAGGAAGCTGGGACGTGAATAATGAATAACTGGTCAGTGACAAATCTTTTTTTTATTATTTTCGACGTACTGCAGTCTCACGATGCACTTTCAAATCCAATGCCAGGGTCGAAAGTCGGGCAAATTGATTCCCTGACGTGTAAATTAAAAGAATGGCAACATGGTAATACAATCCGTTATGTACTTCATCGAGCTGTAACGTGTGTTATCTTTAACTTTCCTTTTTAAAAGTGTAACTAGTTATTTAAAAATAAATAAATAAATAAAAAGTGAAAAAGCAATTTCCCTTTTACACTGTTTGCGTTTTTTCGGTATGAAATGATATGGAGGACACAAGCTGTTGCAAGATCTGCCAGTACATAGATACAATATAATACATTGCAATGCAACAGCCATAAAAATAGCAGCAGTATAACAAAATATCTGACTCTCAGTAACAATCAGGGAAACCACTGAGTGCCATTCTTGACAGTGATGGCACTGAAAGAGTTTTCTTCTGAGTTAACAATCATGCCGCATCACTTTGTATTCCTAGGAGAGCAGGGAAGGAAGCTGGCAAACAGTGAGTTGCAGTAGTCAGCCCTGGAGGATTAGGGGCAACGCATCCAAAGCCTTAAACAGAATGTGCAGTGTTGCAAGTTGGGTTGCCTGGAAACATTGGAAAGTTACCATAGCGCTTCAATTGGATTGAGTCCTGGCAAAAGGGCCAGTTGGAGGGAGGGTGGAAATGTAATCACAATCCCAGAAAGCGAAGCGATTTTGTGCAGTGCAACCATGGTAGGTTAGACAGGTAAACGTACAGCACCCGACATAACATTGTCAATAAGGAGTCATTGTCCAGGACACTATATGTTCCCAGGGTTGTGTCATCGTCCCCCCCCCCTCCCCCCACACACACCCACGCCAACACCCACACCCCTTTAGTGTTGATTTTTACTCAGCTGTTGCTTTGTAATGTTTATCAGCCTGTTTAAAACTGTAAACTTACTGATAGCACACTCCACCTCTGTCAACCTTGATTACATTTAAAGTGCAGACTCATGACAACCCTCCAATGAAATGTAGTCTACCATTGTGCACTCAGATGTCACCCAGGGGGGACTGCAGAAGGAATATCTTTCTTAATAGAGGCTTAAGGCTAAGAATACATTCAGGATTGGGATTCAGTAGTGACTTTAATGTTAGGATTAGGTTAAGAAATAACATTAAAAAGAAAAGAGGAATAGAGCAAAAACACCACCACACCCAGACGTATTGAATTTGGTTCAGTGCCCACACTTAAGAAAATAATTCTGACTTGCGGACTTGCTACTGACTTGACATTGCTTCATGTTCACGTTACAGTGTAGGAAAGTGTTTTACTTACATGGCAACGCATTCTGATCCTAATAGTCCTGCTGCATCTCGTTAAACAGAGATGGATAGGCTACTAGAGTTTACTACTGTAAACAACAAGCTACAGTATATGGTACCCTATGTTACTTCCACAAGGAAGTCGAATTAGTTCTCATGAATAGTTAGCTAGCAAATGTCTGCATTTTTGATCAAACACAGTGTATATTCAAGTATAAGCCATGCTTACACAGAACTGTCAGACTTGTGCAATGGTATTAATTTACTTTGTACTGTGTGTCTTTTACCTGAGTTCTCCTTTTTTGTTATTTTGTTAATTTCTGAGATGATTATTTTTTTAAAAACCCTTAGAAGTCTTTAACATTCTTTCTTATCTGTCATTTTTGTTTCCAAGGATTTAATGTTATCATTACACTTTAGATTCCTCTGAACTCCATATCACAGTCACTGTAATGTCTGTTAATTTCTGTTTTTTCTTCGCTCTGTTTATTAACATAATTTTCTTGCCTTTTCTCATTCTTTTTATTTATTACATTTGTCTCTTAATGGCTTTTATCATCCTGTTCAATTGCTATGCTAATCTCATCTCATTTCTAGCAAGACAAAAAGAACTTGCTCATTTTTAATATGCAGTTGTTTTCAGTGAATGTTATAGACAACCAACAAAAAGTTGTCCCCTTTCACAAAACTTTCACTGCTTGTATTAGGAGTGTTTCTAATATTATTAAATTAATCAAAACTGGGTTTTAAAAAACAATCTGTTGATAAATCATGAACTTTCATTGTGTTTGTTTTAAACTCATTAGCACAAACATTGTACTGTATTAGACCAAAGTAAAGGATTTTTTTTAATAACGAGTATATTACACTATTTAGTAAATGCATGTACTGGGCAGAGTCCAGTCATAAAAGATGTGGGTGGCTGTGGAGTGTTGGTAGCAAATCTTTACAACTCCACCCTGGAAGCATATACTTCCATATAGGAGTGAGTGAGTGTTTCCTGTGATTGACTGGTAATACCTTAGAAAACTGTACCACTGAAATTGAAAAGTCTTTCACAAATTCTGCAACTATAGAAATATTTAGCACAGGATTTCATAGGAGTATTTTTAAGCATTATATCATCTTTGTTGACAGAATTGAACATAGCCTTTTACTTTATTTCTAAAGGAATTATAATTTTTTTTTGTAGTTTTGAGAATATTACTTTAACATGCAATGCACTTATCTGCTGCTCTATTGATATGTCTTTTAAGTGTTGTTTACCTGCTATGTAAGTTCTAGAAATACATTTCCACCTGGGAAGTAAATATCACAGTGCTCCGTTAATTTCACCTGACATATACTGTGCAAGCTAAAAGGCTCACAGTATTAGACACTTAAGTGCATGGGCAGGAAATTGTCAATGAAATTGGGTCTCAATTTGAAGGGTTGGTTATATAAAGTATCTTTAGCACACGTTGGTATACAGGAATAATATATGTCTGTCTTTTTTATACACGTCATGTAAAATATATTTGTCTGTTTATCAATACTGCCATATTGGTTAAAAAAAAAAAAAAAAAAAAAAAACAGTTCACAAATATGTGTCTGAAATGACAGAATTCCATGAGTCCAAAAAAACATCTTGTATGGAAGGTTTCAAATATTCTGACAACTGAAGTGAAATTCAAATATAAATGTAAAAGGTTGGCAAATCTATTGGCTAGCATCAGGTCTGTTTAGATGACCCAGGTTTAGTGATGCACCCATAATTACAAAAACACTCTATGGTAGTATTCAAGTAATACGAAAAGAACCGTAGTAAATTATTTGCCAAGCATTTAGACTGGAAGTCTATGTTGAAATGTGTTTTAGGGTCTGTGAAACCCAATGTAGTGTAGATGTTTTAATATGACTGATAAGGAAACACACACATGTCTGTGCAATACTAAATACATTGTTGGGTTTATTGGCAAAATGAGGTGAGGTTTTCAAAAGATTTGTCTCAGGAGAAGCTAATATTTACATTTTTCACAGGAAATCAGTCAGGTAACATTAAATTAGGAAGTGCTGAAATCAAATAGCTGTGAAATGAGTTTTTATAACCATACAAGCTTAGCAGAAATGTCACCTATGCTTCTGAAAGACCTTGAAAGTTAGAACTGGTATTATATTATATATTAAGGTGTTCTGTTGATCCTGTCTCTTATGATATAAGAGCTTCTTTTTGTGAGAGCTTAAAATGTATAATGTATAAATGTGACAGAAATGCAATGATTCTTGGTAGTAAATCTCTCTCCCGACCTTTGAGGGCTCTAATCAGCTAGAACAGAGTTCCCTGGACGGGCTGGCCTGACAGTTCTTTCCCAGGGTTCAAGTCAGCCAGCTAGAAAGGGGGCGGAACTCCATTGCATTAACGCATTGACCCAGAAGGGAAACGACGTGGCAGACACAGATTGGAAGGACGGCTGCACTCGTTTACCAAGGGGTCATGTGCGACGGCATAAAAGATGACAGAGAGACGCAATCTGTTCCCTCGCTTCGGTTTGAGTTTTGAACCTGTAAGGACTGTGAGAGGCCCCATGAGAAATAACAACAGTTTGTTTGTTTGTCTGTAGTTGTCTTGTTTTGTAAATTACTAGACGGCTAACACGATTCCGGATCTGTCAGATATACAGGATATTCCGGATAAACTGTATCACCCACCACGAGCACTACTGCACACACCCAGGACTGGTGACCGTGCTGGTATTATTGTGGGGTGGATATTTGTGTTTATTGTTTGGTATTGTGACCCATTGTTATTTACTCTGTGCAATACACATTGTTGTGTATTGCCGGGGTCCTTATTATTTGGTCACCAGACCTGGATACAATAAAATCCCTTTTCAACTGGATTGCCTGTTTAATCACTCACTGCATCACTCCTGCACCTGTACCCACGTAGCCCCTTTACCACAATACACCACACTATTCTTCATGCATTGGGACTATATAAACAAATGTCAAGGAAGCACATTGAGGTTTCTTTGCTCTAAGAAATCCTGCTTTTCACAATAAGTGTTGCAATATGGTGGGATCTGAATGCACTGACAAAAACAGCATAATTATTTGTATAGTAGCATATCCCTCTCTATACCATAGGATTACTCCAGGGATAGTCATTCTAGGAATCTGGGACTTCTACAGATAGGTAGACTGTTCATTAACATATATTATGTTCTGGCACTAGGATTGCCTTACTATCTGCGGTACAAGAGCCCAGCTGGTTTTGAGCATGTGTTTGCATAATGGCACTGCATTTTTTTGTATGCTGGTACTTCTGTTCTCCACGCCTACTGTAATATTCCAGCTTTCAAAGTCTGTTGGAAAACATGGGAAAAGGATTGAGTAGCAGTTTGCAATACATGCAGAATTAGGAGTTGTACACTGTGCTTCTTTCTATAAAGAGATTAACAGAAAGGGTAGAAAACTGCTTGTTCAAAATGCACATACTACTAGTAACAACTGACAAAAGCCAGAACCACATAGTCTGGGCATACGCTAAACTCGCTATGCAAGGCTGTTGCAGGCGATAGATAGCAAAGCAGAGTGGGGCTGAAGGCTCCCAAGCACAACAGGGGATAATAAAGCACTGTGGAGCTAAAGGGGCCCCAGCACTCTATGGAGAAAGGTAGGGAGAACAAATATGATAAGAATCCAGTTCAAACCAACTAGATGTCATACACTCAACACTGCACACAGGACCATGAAATGGGCATAAATCAGCAGAGTGTAGGATCCAGGTGATTGGCCCACGGCCAGGATTAGGGAGGAGAAACCTAGTCTGGTTTCTGTATAAAAATGTAATGTGCCATTTGGTCAGTGGATTTTCCATGTGCTCTGCTTGGAAAGGAGATCCCACTGCATGTTTTGAATAAACAACCAACTTTTTGAGAAGAAAAAACCCTTGTTCTTTTTTTGATGTACGCTCAGCATAGAAGAAACATTTAGTCAGAATTACTCACAACAAAGAGATTTTAAACACTCTAAAATCTCTCTTCAGTCTCCTATTAGGCAAATAACGTGTCTTCAAAAAATAAGTTATGGCATTGCATTTGTAAACTAAACATATCGTGATTTGAAATTACTGGGCAGTTTGACAGAATTCATTTTACTATTTAAATTTATGGGAGAAACTCAGGAACGTTTTTTTGAATTACAGTTTGACTGTTTATTGTGTTGTCTTCTCATAGCCCATTTATCATGGCATACTAAATGAACACCTCCAAATCTAACAAGAAAAATTGTATCCACAGATCAAGTAACTTCAGCTTTAAAATTAATTTAATTACTTTAAATAGGTACAAATACACAAGCACACACACACGTATATATATACACACACACACACACACAAACACACACAGTATATATATATATATATATATATATATATATACACAAGTGCCGTGAAAAAGTATTTGCCCCCTGTCTGTTTTCTGCATTTTTGCAGAAATTTTGATACTTATTTCATTTATTTATTAAAGAAAGTTATGCAACACCCAATGCCCCCCTGTGAAAAAGTAATCGCCCCCTTAGACTCAGTAACTGGTTACGCCACCTTTAGCAGCAATATCTGCAACCAAACACTTCCTGTAGTTATTGATCAGTCTCTTACAGCACCATGAAGGAATTTTGGCCCACTCCTTCATGCAGAACTTTTTCAACTCTGTGACATTTGTGGGTTTTCAAGCATAAACTACTTGTTTCAGGTCCTGCCACAACATCTCAATGGGGTTTAGGTCTTGACTTTGACTAGGCCATTCCAAAACATTAAATTTCTTGTTCTTCAACCATTCTGATGTAGACTTCTTTGTTTGCTTCGGATCATTGTCTTGCTGCATGACCCAGCTGTGCTTCAGCTTCAGCTCACAGACCAATGGCCTGACATTCTCCTGTAGAAATCTTTGATACAGAGCAGAATTCATGGTTCCTTCAATGATGGCAAGTCGTCCAGGTCCTGATGCAGCAAAGCATCCCCAAATCATGACAGTACCACCACCATGCCGTTGGTATGAGTTTCTTTCTGTGGAATGTAGTGTTTGGTTTTCGCCAGACATTACGGGGCCCATGTTGGCCAAAAAGTTCCACTTTTGACTCATTTGTCCATAGAACATTGTTCCAGAACTCTTGAGGATCATCCAGGTGCTTTTTGGCAAACTTGAGACGAGCATTCATGTTCTTCTTAGTGAGCAGTGGTTTCCGCCTTGCTACTCTGCCATGAATCCCATTTTTGCCCAGTGTCTTTCTGATGGTGGAGTCATGAACACTGACCTTAACCGAGGAGAGATTTTGGCAGGACGGCCACTCCTGAGAAGATTCATTACTGTCCCAAGCTTTCTCCATTTGGACAATATGGCTCTGACTGTGGTTTGCTGGAGCCCCCCTTAGAAATGGCTTTGTAACCCTTTCTAGACTGATAGGCATCAACAACTTTTTTCCGGAGGTCTTCAGGAATTTCTTTTGATCGTGGCATGATGTGCCTCTAGAACTTGTGTGCTAACAACTTCACTCTGATGGTAAGGGCCAAAGTTAGTCAGTTTTATATTGGGCAGGGCTGGCCCAAATCAAGCCTGATTGTAAACCAAAGTTGTAAACCACTAATTGTAAACCACTAATTATCCCTTTAATTGGGTTGAGTTAACTAAAGGGGCAATAACTTTTTCACAACTGAAGATTGCACACCAAACAAATGAAAGAAGCACCAAACTATGGTGTCATTTTTTTCTCTCAGACTCCCTCTATATACTACTACAACCCAGAAAAAGATCAGACCAAGTTCAATGTGAAAAATGTGCAAAAATGCAGAAAATCAGACAGGGAGGAAATACTTTTTCACAATAATATATATTGAACTTTTTGTTCTACAAAAGGGATGATAGAGCAGGCAGTACAAAGAATTTAGTCTGGACACATTAGTACTGGGGCTGGCCACCAGGGAGCAGCTTGAATCGTTTTGTTAAATTTTAACAGAAATATCAGAACTTAGGATCATTAACACAAATATACAGTTCATAAACCAATAAACCAATTCTTCAGTGTCACCACCAGCGTAACAAAACACAGTCCTTCTTTGGAACTTTTCAAGAACTGGGTAAGTGTCACACCATGTACAAGTTTTTATATTACAGAGTCCTGTTTTTTTATTGCAGGTGTTTACTGCTTTCTCCTTTGTTTTGCAACACTCTTTTCCTGCCGGTGTCATTGTGGAACCACAGCAAGTGCAGGTGAACTTAAAGACTGCCCATGGACAGTCATGGAAACACACTTGGGTGATGGTACACTGTCTCTTTAAGGACAGGTATGGCAGTGTACAAAGTCCTTGTGGTTGCTAATGGAATTACGACGATCCCACTGTGGTCACTTCAGGTAAGTACACCGAACAATGAGGATACTGATCTATTGCTTTCTCTTTAACAGGTTGTGGCACCATCTGCTGGATAGAAACATCGACTTCTTATCAAACCCAGGGTAGAATCTACACCTTGCTGGCCATGGTTATTGTGCAGATGCTCCACACATCCTTAATCAATGCAGTGGGCAAGAGTAAGTAATAAATAAAAAAAAAACCTGCATACATAGTAGGGTTGACACCTTTGAAATGCAAACTGCCACTGACGACGTAACTGCCCCACCCCTCACAGTGACTTACAGGACTACATACATGTCTGATATGTATGTTAATAAACAATATTTACTTATTATGCCAATTATATATATTATAACAGCGACTTACAGTAGCACATACGCATGTATAGGTAAACAGGTAGTAATATATTGATATAGAAGATAAATAGATACCAGTAGATAAAAATCTGACATTTTTCTTACCTTGGGAGTTTTTTCATCAATTCAGAGATTCAGAGATTTTTTTGGTTTTCAACAGCACAGAGAACTTGAATGTGAACCGATGTTTCAGAACGTTGTAACCTACATAATATCCTTTGAGTCTATTTTTTTAATTTGTATTGTGTTTTTGACTAAAAAGATGACAATGGAGTCGCAGTCCTTGTTGTGCTGCCAGTGTCATTAACCTTTAGTGGTCCTATGTCGGACCAGGCCCGACATTACAATTTTCCGTTTCCAGTCCGATGTCAACCCTGTCCGACATCATCAAAAAGACATAAAACACAGGTCTCTATTAATTTTTTCTCTGGAAAAAGCAGAGAAATCCTTTCAATGGCCGAATGAGACCAATAGGAGCCGAATGAAGTCGAAAAAAAGGGCGTATCTGATAGCTTCATTCACCACAGAGATAACACGGACATAAACAAAGGAGATAGATGCTTCTGCATCCAGCGCTCAAAGAATATCATTGACATTTGCAGAGCTTTTTGAGATGTTATAGTAATAAAATAATGACTTGGATCGCATTATTGAGGAGTTTGGTGATAAAATGAGTGATCAGGAGAGGATTTATCAGTATGCATGTCTATAAAGAGGTACATGAAAATACAGCAAACAAGGGGTGGGGCATGGCTGGAGATACAGTATTGTGTGTCCTTTTGCAATTCAGTGCCTTTTAAACCTGTTTTACTCAGAAAAAAATATTTTAAACAGCGCGTATAAAATAAGCAGCACGTGTGAAAATAAATTGGACCTGACAAGCACTGAATACACTCAGCTAAAATTGTAGAGTATAAAAGCCCAAACTTGGCAGCAGACTGTCTCACTTTTTCTCTTTAACGTGTATGCAAGAACTGTGTTGAAAATTAAATAAATGCATTTGAGAGCAAAAGTTTGTATGAGATTTTTAACTTTCATAACTGAAGAGGTTCCGGGGCTGAGCCCTGGCAAGCCCCAGCACAAATTAAGCACTGTGTCCCCTCCTATCATTGAACTCATCACGAGAAAGGGGGTCAGTTTCCCGACACCTCCTCTATATTAGTCTGTGTCGGCCTACTAACCACTCCTGGTTGTCTAGGAACTTGAGCCTGTTGCAACACGTTCATTACTCCACAATTTCAAGGTATATGCCCCGGCTCTCTGCATCTAAAACAAATAGGCTGACCACCAAGATCATATGCTGCTGAACACCTTTACCCACCCTGCTGGAAACCAAAACTGCCTATCTTTTTAATAACCTCATTAAGCTGCTCCTGCTGTCCTTTTACAAGTTCCAGCAGTTTACTCAACATTGGGTCTCCCTCACGTCTAGCAATCATAGTTTCACAGCCACTGATACATTCTGACAGCCTCACATGAACTAACCCTTCTCATGGCCCGAACCCCATACTGGTCTCCTTCCTCAGCCCCTGTATTGCTTCCTCACATAGCCAGAGGAAAAATAGCCCGGAATCCTGGCAAATTGTTTTGTGTTTTTTTTAGCTCTCCACGCAACACGTTATCTCTGACATTCTCACCAAACTGGTCCCTTAAAACCAAATCTTTATCGGGAACTCTCCTGGGATAATTCTTAACAATGCTCTCTAGAAGGGCCATAAGGGCATGAGAATACTCCAGCATGGTTTCTCCTTCTATCATAGAATTGCTTTTACAATTTTGGGAACATCCATAAACATCCTGCAAAATCTGAACACCTTCGGGATTCCCCCTCTCAGTCCTGGAATCTTGTACCTGGCTTCACCCTCAAGATATTCATATATCAAATCTGCTTGCTGCAGGGGAGACATTTGTCAAGACCTGAACACACTCCATACTTCTACCCAGTCATCGAACATCTAGGACCCATCAGACAGAGCACGGCCAGAAAACCCCTTACACTTCCACTCCCTTGGCATATAAACAACATGCTCAGCACCAGAAGGTACACTACTCCAAGTTCACGAACTACACCCAGACACACTTTCAAACGGGCAGGCAGGCATACGGCTCTGACGTACATCTCCCAATGCAAATATCTCCTCTAACTCCAAATGCAAATCAGATACAGACATAATTATAACTACAAACTGTCCACAGGGATTGCTTTAACAAACAAATCAAGACAAATCCCAAATGAACACGATCTATTATGACAAACACAGGATATAACACAATCCAAAGTCCAATTTATCCCCAGCCCTGTCTTTATCTTCATGCCAACCGATTCCTCCTGACTTTTCGCACTCCCGCAATCTTCTCGCACTTGTCACTGTTTTTTTCTCTTTTTTTATTAACAACATTCACTGCTACTCTTAAACTGTAGATAGCCAGCACAAAACTAAATTAGTATATCTGTATCCTGCCGACTATGCCAAAACTGCAAGGTCTGCTTAGACACACCATCACACTAAGGGTTTAGCATGGCAAGACCAGCTTTGTTTACAATTATCCTACTTAAAGGAAAAAGGGCCAGAGACATGATTTATTATTGTACAGACATACAAATGCCACTTTGATTTAAAACCACCAGGCCACAGAACCACAGATGGGCCTGCACTGCACTAACCACTAACAGGTAACAGTGGAAGTCACAATCAGCACAACACACTACCAAGACAAAGTGCATAATGCAAAGCCTAAAAACATTTATACAAAATAATTTCTTGATACCAACGCTTACCTATACACAGATAATTAGTACAATTCTAGCACACAAAATAGCCCAGCAACAGCACAGGCCACCACACTTAGAGAGAACAAAGTAAATACTTAAGCACGGTCATAACCTAAATCCAGCAAGCACAAAGTTAGAATAAGTTGCAATTACTTCAGGTCTGCTTCTCTTGCTACTGAACACTTACACTAGCTCAGTTCCCATGAATATGTATACCCTAACAGTGTTACTTGGAAACCCGTCCCCGACAAACCAGCTAAAACTCAGTTCTGGCTTCACAGGAAATGAATTACCTGTCCTTGCTACATATATTTTACACAGAGGCATGGCAGTTTATACAAGCGAAATACAGCCAGAGAGAATTACCCCAACACTCTCTAGTGGTGCATTTTATAGAGAAACTGCCTTTCAGCCACAATATATATTAATTTGACATGACAAATATAAAGCCCTGAAAATCAGGTCAGTGGTTTAGCTGAAGGTCACTGGACTTTAAAGCATTTGAGAATACCGTGTACAAGATTCTCATCACTTACCTTTGTTGTCACCACTGCAAGTAAAGTACATGTTTTCACAAGGTATCTTTTTTTTGTTAAGTGGCTTAAATGGTAGGCTTAGACCTGGTTTCGCAAAGATATCAACACACTGGACATTTTCTCTGCCGAATGCAACATTTTACAGGTACCTCCAAAGCAATATGAATTCCTGATCCCTCTTTCACACCAGCAGAGGCCTGTGTCCGGATAGAGGTTTATACAACCTTCAGTACAATCTGGTTC
The DNA here is from genome assembly GCF_017654505.1 of Polyodon spathula. Taxonomy (NCBI): domain Eukaryota; kingdom Metazoa; phylum Chordata; class Actinopteri; order Acipenseriformes; family Polyodontidae; genus Polyodon; species Polyodon spathula. Next base: position 30,413,972 of record NC_054547.1, read on the forward strand.
ATTTAATTCATGGTGCTTTTCTATCTAGCCAAAAAAAGATTACATAGGGGCTAAGAGGTCTAAATCCAAAATAAGTTTGGACATTAGACAAAAAAACATCACGCAATTCAGGAGAATGTTTTGTCTGCTTACAAGGGACCCAGGACTGGTGCTCTCGGTGTCTGGCCAGGGTTAAACTGAGTTTGAGTTTGCTTAATAAAGCTTTAATTGGTAGACATGGCGACCTCTTAATCATTGAATGGCCTTTATAGATTTAGTTTTTGTTTTATTGATGTTTTGTTTGTATTCTGAAAATATAATTTAAAAAAAAACTGGAGATCAAATTAATTCTGTAAATTATCTTTTGTAGCCAAACCTGTGCACTATGCATGGCCTTAAATGCATTAGGAAACAAAGGAATGTCATTGCAGTCCTGTTTGATTTGATTTTGCTGCTGGGCAGTCAATGGAAAACCAAGATGCTTTCTGTCTTTACAATCGAAGCAGTCAGCTTTACATGATAAATGTAAATCACTGATTCATGACACAATTGGATCAAATATATCTTCAATGTATAATGTATAACTTAAACTCCAGACCTTTAAATCTAATATTGAGAGGAACAGGAGTTCCTTGTGCCAAGTTATGAGCGAGAACTGCCAGACACTCTATACAGCTAGGATTGTTTACCTGTTTTCACAGTATTGGCGCAGCAAAAGTAAATCAGCCAAAAGCACTACTTCACTTTTAATTTGTAGTTCCCAACACTCTTAGGTGAAATGTAAGGAAAAGAAAAAGTCAAAACCTGTCATACAGTAAGAGAAATAAGTCACGAAAGTAATGTAAAATTGTCCTTCTCCTTCTTTTCCTCCTGTTTTTTTGTTTTTTTGTTTTTTTGCAGATTTTTACAGAAGCCAGGCACTTTTATCCACACATATGTATCTTACAGGACACCCGAGTTTAATGACAATGATCTTGTTTTGTCAACATGGACATATACTAGGGAACGCACTTATTGTGATGTAGTATAATAAAAATATCAAAAAGGTCTGGCATGCATGGGATTTGAAACTATAACCTTCAGTTTGCAAGCATGTTGTGTTATACTGTCATCAGTGCTAGATGATTAGTTGAGAAAAATTTGTATTTTGAAAGATGAGAATTCTCTGGACTTATTTTTTGCATTTGGGATATATTTTATATATATATAATATATATATATATATATATACGTTCGTCCTAAAGCAGGATTTGAACCATAGCTAGTCATATTTTAATTCCAATAATCGTCGCTCTACACAGATTCACATCTTAACCCTTTCAACAGCCTAGGCTGCTATTTACATTTACCCTATTCAAACAGCAATACATTGCTTCAATACAGGTTGAACAATTTTTCTATTTCCGTAATGTGTGTGTGTGTGTTATTATCCATTAAGTGAAAAAATAAATGATACCTGAAACAAAAACACATTGGAAATTTGACAAAAACGCCAAGTTATCAAAAGTGCCCAGCCATTTACAGTGGAGACATCAAAAACACAAGCCAAGTTTCAAGAAACCATTCGGGCAACCTTGCCCAGCACAAAGCAAACAGGCACAACTTTAAAACCGATGGGATCAAAGGTTGGATCCCCAATTGCTTCTTCTAACTTGTATAAAAAACACAAGCTAAGTTAAAAGAAACAATTGTGGCAACATTGGCCCCCATCAGTTTTACAGTTGTGCTTTGAGCTGGGCTTGTGTTTTTCATGCACAATAAAAGCGGATCGAACTTGCATCAAAAACACAATCTAAGGGGATCCCGAGTGGCACATCCCATAAAGGTGCTCCGTGTGGAGTGTAGGATGCACCTTAAAGCCTGGAGATCATAGGTTCAAATCCATGCTATGTCATTGCAGACCATGACTGGGGGTTAATAGGGAGCGGCACACAATTAGCCAAGTGCCACCCAGGTAGGGAGGGCTTAGGTTGGCAGGGCAATCCATGATTCACCATGCACCAGCAACTCCTGTGGCTGATAGGGCACCTGCGGGTCTGCTGTGGATCCATTCAGATTTGTGTTGTCCTCCGGTGGCATTGTTGTGGATCCGCAGTGCGAAAAAGTGACAGATTGGCAGGAACATGTTTCGGAGTACACATGTTGATGGAATACACAATGATGGAATAACAAAATGCCTATGGGGCATGCAGTTGCAGTCCATCCAGTATATGCATATCACAGTAAATGAACTGCAGTAAAAACAGCTATAAGGTTGGCTCATTCTTTCATCATTGTGTCACTCACAGTCTCCTCCAATTGAAAGTTTATACCTCAGCTGACGTATAGCAAAGGAGGCTATTTGCTACCCTATGGTAAACGTACCCAAAGACATGCTTTGTGCAGCTTGTTATTAAGGTGTCCTGTTGTTGAAATGGAAGATGGTCATATTGACGATTTGTTATCACTGCCCTGTCAGACATTTTCAGTGGCATCATTGTGTTCTCTGTAGCATGTTCTGTGCCAGTAAGAAAAGTCCAGCACTCCGGTAGATAAACCACAGCATGTGTGGATACACTCAAGCTACTTTTTGCCATTCACGTATGCAAGACCGTGATTCTGTCTGTTAAATTTGTTCAAAGTAATTGTTCAAAGTAATAATGATCATACCACTGCACAATATAATGTACTGTACTGTACAGTAAACCCTCTTTAATTACAATGCTAATAACATAATTTTTGTTCCTGGGTAGTAAGTGTTATTTCCTAATTGCTTATGCCTCAAAAGTATAGAAAATGGCTATTATTCCCCACAAACTTTGCTTTTGTGACCAGGAAAGTGATATTTCAAAATATCACTATTTCCAATGGGAAAACGGGCAAATTTGTGTCTTTTCGTTCACAAAATAAAATACAGTATAATCGTAAATCTCGAAAAACTACTTACTTCTAAATCTTTTGTAGTCATTTTTGTATTACTTTAGTATAAATACATGTTAATTTGGATTCATATGTTGTTTTTTTCTGACTTTATGTGAACGAAACGACACACATTTGCCCGTTTTCCCATTGGAAATAGTGATATTTTGAAATATCACTTTCCTGGTCACAAAAGCAAAGTTTGTGGGGAATAATAGCCATTTTCTATACTTTTGAGGCATGCAATTAGGAAATAACACTTACTACCCAGGAACAAAAATTGTGTTACATAGTGTAATTGCTCATAACCGTCATTTCAGTTATGGGAGTGTTACTGCTAATGAGACCGGGTCATGTATCATAGCAGAAGTTCATTAAGTTTCATTAAGACAAATGAGTGCTTTGAAAATGTGTATGAATGGTTTTTGGTAAAGGAAAGATGCCCAATAACAGAGCTAGTGCAGATGACCGAGGGCACTTACAGACGCCATGCACAGCCATGAAGAATAAAAGCATGGAAATGACTGCATAAGCAATCTAATTAAATGTTACAGCAGTTACAGTTTTAAAAATGGTTCTAATAAGAGGCAAGCAGGGCTTGTTGTGACAGGGATTTCTTACTTCACTATTGCCATCCATAATACTGACAGATGCTTCCACATTGTCAGTACCTCCACAGCATATAAATTTACCAGGCTGATGAAAAATGAATGCCAAATCTGACAGTGCTATTGTAATAAAAGCTATGTATTTTAGATTGTTGATACGGTAAATGATAGTAAAAAAAAATCCCTAATGTTTTATACAGACTGTACACTCATACCCCATTGCAAAGGCTGTATTCTAAGAGTATATTACTTCAGATTTCATTTCATTTGATTTATTATGGTGTTTGCAACCATGCAGAGTGGTTTTGCATATCACAATGTTTCTCTAAATATGCATTTACTTGGCTTTGAACTTGCCTGGAGAATCTTAAGTGCTTGGACTAAACAGCCTTCTTCATTCTATTAAAATCATGTGATAATGTGACCTTTTAACCCAACCCCATCCATCTATAGAAATGTAGAACAGGTGGGGCTGACACAGCAGTCACATGATCTGAATGGACAGAAGGCGACAGGTTAATCTCAGCGCTGAGGATTCTCTAGACAAACACGGTACAAGAGTAGGGGTCATATAAAAAATTGCATTTAACATTTCAAGCTCTTTGCTCTTTAATGTTTGATTGCTAATGGCCTCTGGCTATGCAAATCTACTGCATGATTACAGAGTCAGGGGGACACCTAAAGAATTCCTAACTGTCATGAGGTGTCTCAGTGTAAGTGCTGCCTCTTGCTGCGTGTAATGCTATCTTGACAATGGAACCTCAATATGAGACAGGTGGCCCCCACATTTGGCAGTTCCTGTAGGTGTCAAACACAGGACCCTGATGTATTCATTTACCTAGAGTGAAACCCTTAAGATGCAGCATATCTCCCAGGGTGCCCTAGAGACAGTAGAACAATACTGAGTGTATGTATTAGTTTCCAAAACCTTGCCTTAGCATTCAAAAGATTAAGCACAGCCGTTACAATAAATTAAAAGAATCAGACACATAAAATGCATATATCTTTTTCTGAAAGACTGCTGCTGGAGGTGAGAGCTTTAATGTACTTTACCAAAGCTTACTGTATTACCACAATCCAAACTACCACAGATTGTGTTTAGTCTGATAGATATATTCAAAGCCTCCTCAAGATTTTGTAACAGTATAGAGCATCTCATTTAGGCAATATAAATTGTACAAGAAATCATATTTTTTAGTGTCACACACTTGGGATGCCCATCTCTGTCAGGGGATATAGTGGAACCAATAGTAAGTACGTACATCTGTTTTGCATAAAGCTAGAGACCTGCTTGTGCAATTGTAATGAAACTTAGTAAGATCCTTATGATAAATGATCTTAGGGGATATGAAGGCTGTCTGTCCATCAGTCCATCTTTCTGTCTGCCATTTTAGAATTATAAAAAATATCTAGGGAACCATACGTCCGTGATGAAACCTGCCAAGCACCTTCTTTTGAACAACGTATTGATTATTCTGGGAGTATATGGAGGCTGTCTGTCTGTCTGTATGTCAGACATAGAGCCTGTCTATATGTCACACTTACATTTTTATCACATGTAGACCTACTTGATGAAAATTTTTAATGAATTAAGTACATTGTATCTAAAAGCATAGTGTAAGCAGGGGAAAAGCATATTAAACTGCATAAGTATCGTGCAAATAATGTAATGATAATATGTCAATGTTTTTTTTCTCAATAGCACCTTAACTATGTCCCGATGGTACACTCCCTAAAGGCAAACTGAGTAACTTTTCATGTCTATTCGGACTGCTTTAAACCATACCACAACATAGAGCAGTCAGGTATGAAAGACTTCCAGAAAGAGTCCAGCAGCTACAATTACCACTGCACCCTCAAAGAAATCACAAAACTGCAAATGAATTTCTTCATAGCACTATTATTTAAATAATTTGGAAATGTTAACAGTGTTTTGTTTTTTTTTACTTTGCTCTCTTCTGCTGTAATCTCCATGGCTGCTATAGGTTAGCCTATAATTCCATTTCATACACAACTGAAATCACACGCCGTAGTGTATCATGATACAATCTATGGCGACGAAGCACTCTGGTGTTATTTATGTACTAGCTATACAACATAATGTCATTGAAAGTGCGGATGTTCCAGCAATAGCAATGTTTTAACCCTTTAAAGGCATCAGAGTTCAGTCTTAAAAAATATTAATACATGATGTGTTTATGGTACACTGCTAATATATCTTGTAATGCTTTCACCAAAAAACACCAACATTGGCTGTAGTATTTTTTCCCACATACTGTAGCTTTGTTTGTTACCATAATATGAATACAAGGCACAGCGTGGTCTTAAATATGTTTTAAGCATATACAACAAACCTGCATTGATAACCTACATGAACACTGTACATTATGTCTAAAATAGTCAATCACTCACAGTGTGCAACGTTGAAACCAAGCAGTGTTAAGTTGTTCTGTGTTAAAAAATTTGTCAAATAAATGTGGCAGTGGCATGCTATATTTACAACATACAAAGAGTGACTATAACACATTTGTTTCACACTGGAGGACTGCAGTCTTTGTAATTTCATTTGACCAAGTGTGGAGCCTTGTAGCAAGGGCTGATATTGAAAAAAAATGATAATCCAGATCTAAAGTAAACAGCTATTTATATGCATCCCGCTGCAAAGGAATTAAACAGCTCTTCTCCCATGTAACCCTGAATACAAACACAACCTTCAGTCCTTTGTAATTGACTTCTACAGTAGGGATAACACTACCTTTTTGCGGTCATCAGTCAATCATGATAACTGGCACACATTTTACACTGTCCTCAATGAGTGTTACAAACATCCTTAATTCATTTACTGTACAAGCGGTACTGTTGTCCACTACTGATGTTGCACTAGGAAGGTTGTACAATATAAGTGACAGAAATGTGGTTTATTTTGCACTTTATCCTGTTCATCGTTTCTGTCAGTAATGTATATTTTTCAGCAGTTAAATGATGAGCTAGTCTAGGATCTGACTCATTATCACTTAGTGGGCAGACTTTTCTAGCACATATTAGGGATCTTTTGCATGTAAGAATTTTCCATTTGACTTGGGTTTTTAAGAGCGTAGTAATTCTGTGCTACAGAAAAAAAAAACTGTAATGTACACTGAAAATGAAGGATTGTAGAAAATATTGGAATCATTTCGAGCACTCACAAGACAAAATAACCAAAACCTTTCTTCTTGATACCCTGTCTTTCTAAAACATGTTCTTGTATCATAGCTTTGCCTTTTAGATGGATGGCGATCTTGGCAGGCTGGATTTGAACTGTACACAATGTTGACTGGATCAGATATAATTCTATTCCAAGTGTTTCTTTTAAACCTACATGACCGTACACAGCAAAAAACCAATCCCTTTCAAATCATTCAAGGAGGTTGTTGCTTAGGACAAACTGTATTAGTTTTTTTTTTTTTTTTTTTTTTTTATCTTTTTTAAAAATAGTTTGCTTAAAGAAGTGTACTGCCAAAATAAATTAGGAGGTTTAATATTTCTTACAATTATCCACACGTGTACCACTTAAAAAGATAAAGCCTTTTATCATTAGCATTCAGCAGTGTACTTAAGATGAACGTAACCCACATCTTCTTTTATAACACTGTTTCACAGGAATGAGGAATCACATTGCTTTATAATTTGATTAGAAATTACTTTCTAAGATGAAAAAATGGGAATTCCAGCAGGCCAGGTTTTGTACAAAGAATAAGTACTTCCTTTTAAACTCATTTTTGTTTGGGAACATAGATCATGATATTTATTTATTTGTTTATTTATTTATGTATTGTTACAAGTCCTTGAGAAAATAAATGGCATTGTCATGGTAACCATGTTAAAAGAGCCTTGAAGATAGAGAAGTAAATAAAGGGTAAATAGCTTCTAATTCCAAATGTATTCTGTTAGTTGTATTATTCCACTTTATACTTGTCTTTAACTAACTATTAGATTAGATAGGCTGTGGCCTTCCAAACGACTATGCAGTCTTTAAGTTTTTCATTTCTAAGTGTCATATATTATGATAAGATTAGTAAAAAGCTAATATCAGGCTGATAAAAGACGTTTGTTTTGGGGGTTGCATGCTTTTTTAGTTGCACAACTGTATTTAAAAATCAAAACAAACATAAAACTCTTATCACACTCTTTAGGTTTGTGCTCAAAACATCATGTCATCACAATTCTTCTGTTTTTTATATAGCAATTTTTTTTTTCCTTTTTCTTTTGATAAGCTATTGTAAATCAGCAATCAGAATTTTATAAATTATTAGGTTTTTTTTTTTTTTTTTAAGTACATCTGTACTAATATACATTAATATTAAGGTTGAGAGAAAGTGCATTATATCGCCATTTGGCTAAAGTTTATATAACATTGTGAAAAACAAAAGCTGTAATGGACATAGCTGCTATTATAATTAGTGAAGAGCCTACACTGTCAGATAAGCTTCTATTGTATGCATTTGGACAGAGCTGGCAAGGGGCAAAAGTTATTGAGTTCCAGGTGCAGCACTGTCGTGCATGCGTCTAATATCCTCACTAGATTTTACAAGAAAATAATTTATGTTGAGTGGTTCAGAATGTTAAATACCTGCATTGGACACAAATGTCAGGTTTTTATTTCTTCGTTTTGTTCTCTTGTATATCGTATACCTGTTGTCAAGCTGTTGCCGAAAACTCATGTCAGTGCTTACCTTGCGATTTATAAAGATGGCAAAAAGCTGTCGGTTCAACTGAGCATCTAACCCTACCCCTACTCTAAACTGCATCTATATATATACTATATATATATATATATATATATATATATATATATATATATATATATATATATATATATATATATATATATAAGTACCTATTCACCTGATTTGCTTAATTCTTTGCGCACCTATGCATTACCACGAACTCTTTTTACAACATTTTATGTGTTGCATTTATATATTTGTTTATGTATTCATTCATTTGTTTGCCTGTTGTGTAAAACAAAAGGCTATTTTTTTTTTTTTTTTTTTTTTACATTTTTTTTTAGAGTTGTAGAAAAATATTTCTACAAGTATACTTTATTATTTCCATCAAGTTGATTTCCCAGGGTTCGTTTTCACAGTAGGAACACACGCTTCCTTACTAGTAGCCATGTCAACGTTACTGCTTACCTTTAAAAATAACTTGTTTGTTTACTTTTCATTTACAATTTACAACTTGCAAGGTATTATTATTATTATTATTATTATTATTATTATTATTTTGGTATTAGATGGACTGTTCTAACAACGTCAGTAACTGCTTGGAATGTTATGTTTCAAATACAAACGGCGACGAGAGAAGAAATGAACATCGAGGGGAAACAAAGTTTCGTTGTGAAATGTTAATTTTCCAGGTAAGACATAGCACCTACCATAACGTTTTATTTATTTATTATTTTTATTTATGTATTTGTTTATTTCGTTTTTTGTTTTGTGTTGTTTTTTTTTTTTGTTTTGTTTTGTTTTTTTTTGGGGGGGGGGGGGGGGGGCTGTGGGTGGGGGGGGGGGGGGGATTTAGGCTAATACATGACACAGTGATGTGTCCTGAAGTCTGCAAAATGAGCTGGAATTTATCAAACGCAGTTGTCTTTGTTATTATTTTAAGACCTGGCCATTTTGGTGAATTTGACCTCTATTTCAGAGTCCCTGAAGTAAAAATAGTGCCAGTACATTTCTTCTATATTGCGAGGCAATTTGACAGTGCAAAATAGATTTCTTCAGTAAAAAAAAAAAAAAAAAAAAAAAAAAAAAAAAATAGTAAAATAGTTGAACTCTCAAACTAGGCACTTTGGAGCCATCTGAGATCATTAACATCACCAACAATCTAGAATTTTGTTTAAAAGACTACTTGTTTGTTTTTTATCAACTTCTTGAAGTACTGTTTTTTTGGGGGGGGGGGGTTGTATTCAGCCGATGAAGGACTTATAGGGTGCGTTAAGTGAGCCTCTCAGAAAGCACACTGAGCTAATTTAAATGACTTAACGCTCTGCTCCACGAAAGCGCTAGCATTTAAAATTGAGAATAATAATTCTTTGCTTGTGTGTGTGTGTGTATATATATATATATATATATATATATATATATATATATATTATATATATATATATATATATATATTATATATATATATATATATATATATATATATAATATATATATATATATATATATATATATATATATATATATATATATATATATATGATTTTTATAGTAAACAAACAGTAGTACAAAATGTTATATTACTGAGATAGTTTTGGTTTTCCTTCATTTTTGTTCTGTTGTAACTTAAAATTGTTTGCCAAAAAACATTAAAAATACGAACTATAAGTAATGTAAACAAGTTAACCCTTTCTAAAACTAATTTAGGTCATATAGTCATTTAAATTGTCTAGCCAGTCCTTAGATATAAATCTTGTCCATTTTACATTTGCTTGTTCTTTTGGTGTTTTTTTTTTTTAAAGAATTTCAAAAACCCCAGTAGAAGCATGGTTTATATACAGCCTGACACTTTAGACAAGACACTTCTGCTATTTTGTTATCTTAAACCATGTTAAAGTGTAAACCAATAAAATGCTTTAATCTTGAAGTGATGAGGGTTCTAGAGTTGAAAAACTTTTGTATTCAACGCTACAGAGCAATTGTTTTTTTTCTTTTTTTAGTCTGTCTGCATTCGTTCAAATCAAACAGCAGATTAACTATGTTCCATGCTTTGTATTTCTTATCTAAACAGAATATTTATTTCACTCATAAGGTTTGGCCAGCCTGATGATCATTTATTTATTCTTCTCTAATTATTCAACACAATCGAATGAGTGGACAAATCATACTATTACAAATTAGGGCGAGTTGATTCAGAGATACATACTTTAATTTTTATACATTGTCTTCTCATTCATATAATAACTAAAGTTCTTTCATGAGTTATTAGACATGCAATAACTACTAAGGAATGAGTCAGTTGTCCCGGTACCTACTTTCATGGTCCATGTGCTTTCCCATGATTGTTGCTGAACAGTTGCACACAACTTGACTTATATAGCTCACATGATCACATGTATTTGAATACTTTACAAAGTAGGGTATTTTCTAACATTAATTTAAATTCTCATTTTTTATAGGAACTGTAAGTGTATCTATGGCTTCTTCATCTGAAAGAGAATCTGACTGTAGTGATAAGAAGTCAAGTAAACCTTCAGTGGACACAAGACCTAAAACAAGCGAAGGTCGTGCAGTGAAAAATGAAGCAGCAATAGCTCATGTGGAATGTCCTGCAGCAGGCAATGAAGTGCTGCTTCAAGAAGAAATTAACAACTTAAACAAGAGAACAAAACGGAGCAGGTGTGTGAAACCCAAGAAAAGAAAGTTGGGCGAAAGAAAGCAGGAGTGTGAAGACAGATCACTAGTGAAAAAAGAAGCAAGGAATGTATCATCAGATCAACCCGTCCTGCCTGCCCTGCCTCGCATTCCTCTTAGAGGTCTGGTGGATGTAGAAATGAAGTTAGTCTATGAAGATGAGCAGAACATTGCACTGCAGTTCATGAAGTCTCGAACCTCATCAGATTCACAATTAGTGGATCAAACTGCTGAAATAGATTCTCCGCGTAGATCTAATCTCAGTCTTCTGCCTCAGATTAACAAATGGCTTCAAGTAGCCTTACAGGATGCCAGCTCATACTACAAGCAGAAGAAATATGTAATAGCAGCAAATCGGTTCACAAGAGCACTTGAGGTACTTGTTGTTTATATCAAATTAATCCAAAATTGTTTTTCTAAAGAAATGGTATTTCTTCTCTTTTATTTAAATAATGGATTTGTTAATTTCTGTTTTGTCATTACGTCCTTTTCTTTTAAATTATAAGCACTCCTGTGGCATTTAATGGTAGCCAAGTTTTAAATGCTTTACTGTTGTCAGAATTACGCAGGTCAGACTTTGTAGTTATACAGCAGTATCTGTAGAGGCAAGTCTAATTTATTTAATATTCAGATTTAATACAAATTATTTTCCACCTTCACAGAAAAATGTTGTGTAAAAAAGTGCCCGCACTATTGGATAGGTTCTCATCATACTAATTCTTAAACCATGAACAGGCCTACGAGAGTCTTGTAATAATGATGAATAACACATACACCGTATTTTCTAGAGTAAAAGTTTTTTTTTTCTTCCTAAATATATGTGTTAGATATCCTGATGGCGTTTGAGCATCAGATTTGCAAAAATAACAATTCTGTAAGCACTTCTGCTTAGAACTGCCAAACGCATCATTTTGACGCCTATTACAATACAGTACATGTTTTTTTGTATAGCGTACAATAGTATTATTTTAGTATACAAGCCCCACCCCCACTTGCTTCCTAGCCCATACAGAAGTATGTATTTCAAGGGGGTGGTCTGGCTGTAATTCAATAAAACTGCATCTATGTTTTACGTGACAGCTTCTGGATGTGAACAAAACGTGGGATTCATTTTTTTATATATAGACAATGTTACAGAATGATTTTTGGCAGATCTTCAGATGTTTGCGTTTTGATTTAAGAGAAATTAGAAGCATTTGCTCTTTTAATGAGGGCAGCAAGGATTTGCCCACAACAGTGGAGGTACTTCTGTTTCCCACAGAAGCACTGTGCTGCAGGGTCATGCAATAAAAAAGGTTTCTTCTTCTTCTTCTTCTTCTTCTTCTTCTTCTTCTTCTTCTTCTTCTGATGATGATGATGCCCTTCCATAGTATTCATGCTGCCTCCGGTTACTGCAGTCAGTAAATATAGGCTTTTACTATAAATTATAGATCAGTTCATATGTTTGCTTGTGTATTAGTCGACCCGCCCCCCCAATTTCAGGACTGTATTTTGGGTTTAAATTTCTCGACTTATAGTTAAGCAAATAACTTATGTTCCCCCTGACTCCAGGCTTCCGAGGGCATTACAGCAATAGGTCAGTTCTTGTCAGGATCACTTTAATCATGTAGAGCTAGCATGTGACAATCACACAAGTCTGACATGGTTATTGAATGCCTAAAAAAGATCAACACATATGGTAAAATGTGCATTAGATAAACCATGCTCATTCCTTCAGACATTAACTGCAAACTTTAATACCATTCCAGAGTGTCACCATGAAATGAACCTTCTTCCAAATTATCACGTATCAAGCATTAATATCACCCATCCCCTGCCCGCTAACTGTAACACCTAGGATTGTGTTCATGGTTCAGTCAGTTTGTTTTATTCAGTAATTTATAGTGTATTTTATATGCTATTTGCATGTTGCATATCACGCTTATGCGTACATTTTCTGTTACTAACACAAATAGATGTTCATTCGTGTTTTATAATTGTGAAGAAGGTAATGGTGGTCATGATTCAAGATCGACTGACGCAGCTCTAGACTGGCTGAGTCTAAAGTACTGCTCTGCCATGGCACAAATTTTACTCCATCCTGAATGTATTAACTGGCCCAAAATTAATGAGTAAGCTGCTACATTTAAATGCTTAAATGCTCTGCGGCGGTGCTCAAAATAGGCTACCGTTGGCACAGATTAACAGACTAATATTAAAAATAGCGCACCCTCCCCCCCCCTCCCACCCCCCCCCCCCCCCCCCCCCCCCAAAATGGGCTACCTCAATTGAACAAAAGGTAGGTCATTTGGAAAGGCAGAAATGAATGTTCAAAATGGGCTAACCTTTCTTTTAAATAAAATGTACAGGTTTTAACCCACTAAAGCCCGGGTATCTCATATGGAGAGGCAGAAATGACCTATTGACTAAGTGTCTTGACTTTATAGTGTTATTATATGACGGATAAAGCCAACTATACATAATGAAATACATAATGAAATAGCCGGTATCGAGCTATAACTTCATCATCAGGGAGATCAAAAAGTATAATGCGGACCCTAAATACTCTCCCATCTTCTTAGTACTCGTCCTTTGTTCCTGGGTTGTTCAGAAAGGTTAGGAGCCTGCACTCTCCATTGTAAGAAATATGTTATGACTGCTGCCATAATGCTCTTTCCTATTGGCTGCTTTCTGACTTTCTTTGCGCCCAAATAAGGCCAATTTGAAATCTGACTTATTTGAGGACCCTTTTAGAGCCGGTGCAGGTCTTCTGCCCTTCGTAAACCTTCTTTTATACCGCAGACTTAATTTACAAATGAGCGCCACCTACAATTTTCCCATGCATATATTTAAGGCTTGACACACTTTAAAGTACATGGCTAATGAGCACCGGAGCGCATTTTGGCAGTGCTAACACGGACTTAACTTGCCAAAAGTGCCATGATACATACAGGGCAATTTTAAGGAAGGGTAAACTGCACTATGGCCTTAATGCCGTCACAAACACTTGATTCATGACCCCCAATATGTATTAATTGAAATCTTGTTAATTCTTTACACAGGTATATTACATATACTAGTGTCAGGATTCAAAACGGATATTTATTAAAAAAAAATTTTTAATCCTCCTTAGATATGCTAATGTTCTTGTACCCTTTGTAAAATGGCCTTTACCATTCTCATTGCAGTTTTTTGCTTTGTTGTTAATCTACAATTATGTATTTATAAGTGGTGTCTTGCTCTGTTCCTTTTTTAATTGGAATTTGGTGGAGATCTAAAATGTGGAGTTTATTAAAAAATACTTAAAAGGTCAACAGTGGTGATTATAATATTGATTATGTTGATGTTGGCAGGCTGTTGATTCATTTATCATTGTCTATCGTTGATTCATTTATCGTTGTCTATCGTTGTAAAAATAGAGAAGAAAAACTTCAAGGATCAATAGAGATGGTTGCATAATTTAAATGAGAAAGAATACTAGCGCTAGCTGAACAGTTATTATTTAAAGTTTGTTTGTTTCGTAGACCGTTGACAATAAATCACTGGGCTGCAACCAATAATCTAAAAAACAGTTCCCCCCCAGTTCTGTTTACATAAGTTAACACACAATTGAATAGCATTCTGCATTTGGGGCTCCTGTTAACCTCACTGCTGAATTGTGATATTCTGCTCCTCTGATACAGCTCTGCTCTAAAGGCCTGGTTGTGGAAACCCCCTTTGAGGCAGACTATGAAGACATCTCCAAGGTTGCCAGCTTCATTGAATCTAAACTTGTCATCTGCTTCTTGCGAATGAAAAGACCTGACTTAGCTCTTAATCATTCCCACAGGTAAGGATGGTTAGGTATATAAAAAAGCTTGGTTAAGTTTCTATACCTAAACGGAACTCCTTGTCAATAATACAGTGGGTACAAAAGCTAGATAGTTGAGCACAGCAGTTGAAGATACTGTACAATATCGAATCAATTATGCAACACCCACTGTAGTATTACTGTAATGGCATGCTAAGCTACAAATAAATACATTATTAAAACCATATATAGATAGAGAGGGAGGGAGAGGGGACTCATACAGTGGTGGGGGAGGGGTAATCTCCTAGCAGTGATTGAATACCTCTTCTAAACATTATTCAAGTTAACAGTATACAAAAAACAAGTCATTTTGTTTGTACAGCAGTTTTCTTCTGTGAAGCTCCTTGCTGACATTGGGTTGTCATCCAAATTGATTGTCATCCAGTCAAACAGCTGAACAGAACTTCTGTGCACAGTTGAACCTAGGTAGATGTAGAATAGGTAGGGGGGATAGCGTAAATTAGTGTTTGCAAGATTCGTTGCCAGGCTGGTAATGCAATTATTGTTGGATATTAATTTCCATCTTCACACAAAAAAATGTAGCAGTGAAAAAAAAAGTGCCAGCACTAATGGATAGCTTCTCTTCAAGTTAATGAGGTCCTTATAATTAACACAGTGAATGTGTAAGAATTGGTATAGAGATTTTGCTTTATATGTGTTGAAATGATGGCAGATATTCCTTGGGGGTGTTCTATTTACTGACTGTCCTTCATACTGGCCTTTAATTATCGGTGGACATCAATACTTTAATACTTAATGTCAAAAGATAAATTGCTGCAGGAGAATTCTTAATTAAACAGGGAAGGAAACAAACATGCCAAAACCTTAGAGAGCTTAAAAGGCTGTTACACAGGGGTTGGTCAAAACAATAGAAACACCTGCCATATGTACCTCGCTCATGTGTAAATGGGCCATGCCTCACAATACTTGTTAATTTGTTGTGTAAATGGCAGCTCTGACATGAGTTTTGTTGTATATTTGGTGGCTTCTGTAGTTGGATACAACAAAATATACGAAAATGAAATGGTGATCTGTTTTGTACTTATAAGTAAATACATTATTTTGGGTGTCTCTTATTGCAGTTTGATGATCACAAAGAGAACCTGAGCTAGCTCTTATAAAAAGAGACTACATACTATGAATTAACTTATATTTTAAATCACAAAACAGATATTGTACTCAGGAACGACTATTGAACATAAAAAGTGTATTTTTTTATTGTGTCGTCAGTTCCATGCGCAACATGACAACTGTTTACAGGATAAGGTGTATGTTATAATTTCATATATAAATTCAGATGCATACTGTATTAAGATTGTAGAACTGTTCTAGCAAATTCTATTGGTCTTTTTTTCAAACCCCCTCAGCTCTGTAAAGAATTATAAAACGAATAAATACATTTTACTTATAATTGTCCCCATTTTCTATTTATTTTTTTTGAAAGAATATCGATGTGGTGCATTTTTCATTAGACCTGAGGGGAGAAAGATAAGGGACAACCAATGTATTATTTTTTAACAGATGCTGTCAGATACCAGCTTGAAATATTAGTGAAACACCTTTATTTTGCTTTTTTTTAAAAGAAAAATGACTGAGTAATTGACATTAACATTTTATTAGTTTATATTGAGGAATACTGAGTGACGATGATTTATAATTACTTTAGTTTTCATTACATACAGGTTGGACATACTAATTAACAAAACTTCAGGGATAAGTGCCTCCTTTCTCATCCCTGATTGCTCATATTAATAAATACTGTACATAACATAAAATGAAACTGCTATTTTTATTTGACTTTTTCCAAAGTTTTTTTTATGAGAGAAAGTGGCACAAATGATAATTTGAAGAATGTAAATGATAAACCACGCAAGGACCCCACACAACTATCTATGATTACCATCGTTCTGTCTATTTTTTTTTTTTTAAATACTATGCTCCAAAGTATATGTTTAGTTAAATGTTTGCCATTAGTAATAGCTGGTGGATTAATGAGTATAATTATTTAGACCTCCTGAAGACTCTACTCCCATTGAGTTAATTGTTTCCATTAAAATGAAATAGGAGGTCCATCAATATTCAGTTTTATGACCTTAGTCGGGAAACAATTTATTACGTGTTCATTTTTCTGCATAAAACCCCCAAACTTTCTTTAAATATCAATGCTTGTTAATCTCAAGATAAAATGACCTTTCATAACAATTGTAAATAAGAATCAGATGTGTTTCCTTTTGAGGCAGCGTCAAAAGACAGATATTTACCAGCCAAAAGCCTTCCTCTATCACCTATAGCACAGTGGACAAATCATGATGTTGAATTATTAACATTTAAGATCTGTGTACTCGGTTCCTTTTTAAAATCTACAACTGCAAGCATACATAAAAAATATCTAAAATAGGTGTATTATTGAAGTCAGTTGAGGTTAAAACAGGATTTGACTCCTTCATCCACTCAATATGATTCTGCATATGTAGCATTAGCTGTCCCCTAATGGGAAAATGTTGCCAATGCAGGGCTAGGTACAGGGCCACCGTAGACAAAGGCAGGATTCAATATGATCAGTGTACAAGGTAGTGAAATTGGGCATTACTCAGTGTGATAACCGCCTCTAATTCCTTCACGGAAGTTGAGATAGGCTTCTCCTTCACTTTTCCTTCCTGTCTTGTGCAATATAATTTGTAATTTGAGGAGTTTAGGGTATGGAGACACCTTTCAAGTCATAACCTCAATCAGTCTGGCATGGTTCCTGTCTTCCCATTTTATTTACCACAGAATATATGTCATGATTGCCAAAATGAAATAGTTGAGCCAAGAACAGCAAAATGTGTACAGGATTCTATCATTCTCCTGGACCACTCCAAGACATATTGATCTTAAAGAGTAAGTAGTGAGGTTCTGAAAAACATAGAGCTATACATCTCCATGTGTTGATACCATTGTTTAAATAACGTACCTGTAATTTTTATTTTCGTTAACATCTGACAACTTTTTACACTTTAAGCTCTAAACTTTGTTTCAAACCCTCTTTTCCAAATGGTCGCTCTAGTGCACTGATGGTGGTGTAAGAAGTATTGCCCACATTGTCAAACAGATCACAGCAATAATGATCCATGAAGTGTTACGGAACAGAAAAGCCAGAGCGCTTGTTATGTTTGTTTTTTTTTTTTTGTTGTTGTTTTTTTATTGCTCTTCTTGCAGTGATTTAGAGGACAGATCTCAAACACCAGTGCACTAGAGCGGGCATTTTGAAAAGAGCTTTGAAGCAGACTTTAAAGTTGTAAGTGTAAAAGGTTGTCAGGATGTTAACAATGAGCAGATAAATTACAGTACGTTATTTAAACAGTTGTAGCACCATGTGGGGGCGTGGAATGCTATGTTTTTCAGAGGCCTGCTACTTACTCTTTAAACTGATCCTTGTATTTTGTGTATGAAAGGGTGACATATTTTTTTTTACTGAAATATTTGGTTCAACCATTTTAATTAGTCCAAACTCCAAAACTTTGTTTCACCAGGATAGATCCATTCTTTTTCATTCAGATGTTACAAATTAAACACGTATTACTTACAACATAATGTATTACAATTGCAAGAGACAAGTAAACATTCAAACATATTGATTCAGGTGTGAATTAAATAAATGAACTTAAATACGCAGTTATTCTGTAGCATTTCTATCGCCCCGTGTATCATTAAGCATCTTATATGTAGGCTCATTATAATGTCAGCATTATGCATTCCAAATGTTCTTTGTTACAGGAGCATACACCTAAATCCAGTCGATTACCAGCATCACCTTCGTCAGGCAACAGTGTTCAGATTATTGGCACGTTACTCTGAGGCTGGAAGGTAGGAAATGACTCTTTTTTTAAATTTCTTTTTTTATTAATGTACTGGTAAGTCTTATAGGAGATAATGATTCACTTGACAGCTAAAAGTCCATTGAAGATGAAGAACGAGGTAACCCTGTACAAACTAACTGCACTGTGCTGAAAGTATGGCCTGTTATATATTGACTAATTCCAAAAAATACCTGCTCCAGGTTGCCTTTATTGCCATTGCAATACTGAATAAAAAAAAAAAAAAGTTGAGAAGAAATGTTTTTTCCATATTCTTTTATATAGTGTAAAAAAATAGGCTGACATGTAGAACATTTTACCAGATTCAATGCAAATGTAAAGAAGAATAAGAGAAGGGCACTGGAAGTAAGTCTCTGGTCTATAGAATAATTAGCTTCATAATTATGTTGCCATATTACTTCCCTTTTATGAGATAAGAAATAGTTTTTTCCAATTAAAGCTCTCTGCTCCATCTGTGTTAATATGCAATGCATTCCTGTTTTAATTGCTGTATATGATTATGTATTTATCATGTAAAAGCGCCTTTAAAAGTGATAGACTCTGCTTTCCATATGATGTATAAATTAAATTAACAATGTAGTTCAATACTGGTCCTCAGGGATATTTAACAGTCATTATTTTTACCAAGCAGTGCTGGTATTGCACACTAAGATGTACATACTGTAGTAAACAGTACAGAATGATTTGATATAAGTAGAACTGTTTACAGTTAATGTTTGGTTAAAGCAAATGCCTGGTCCAGTAATGGCCACTGAAGACCCTGACATCTAAACACCATTGCTATTAATTTCATGAATCTGCTCTAACACAGACCTCTTTTTTGCCTTTTTTAATTGTATTAAGTGATGTTAATAAAGGGGGGTGGGGGGGGGGGGGGGGGTGGTCAATAAATCACCTCAAGGAAAAAATAATACACAAGCAGGATTAATATAATGTTAGTGGGCTGTGGTGGTATTAAATATGCTGATGTTTAGATCGTATAATAGACCTAGCAAAAATCCCATAATAACAGATTTAGCCATTCTATAATAGCACTAATGTATTTTATTTATTTATTTAAAAAAACTATGCTTTGATGGTCATTTGCAAAAATATAATAGTTTTCCTAATAATTTCTGAAAATGGAAAGTCTGTATCTGCATGGTAAAAGATCGAATATCAGCTACCACACTTGCATAAGGTTGTTCCCTGAGAGGATACATTGTAGACATTGTTAATGCACATAACTCAAATAACTCAAATTTGAACCCAATACTGTTTTACAGTTTTGCCCTTCTGACCCATCTTGTGTCTTAGCTTTATTGCATGTTTCTCTCATAATTTGGTTGAGGAAACCACTGCATGGTTGCCAGGGTTACAAATCTTCCCAGCGTTTCCCTGTCATTACATTGAAAACAACGATTAATGGATGGTGGCTTCCAAATTGGGCCATATGCTTTCTCAAACCTTTTCATTGTTCCAATTCTCGAATGCTGTTTGTTGGGCATCATCTGCATTTTATACCAAAAAGAATGCAGACCCCATGTACTAATCACAATGAAAAACAAAAAATGTCAAATATTTGGAAAAAAATAATATCAAGCAGTCAAGCTTTTCCAGATGTACGCCTTGGAAACACTGTTACATCCTTATGAAAAGTTGGTGAATTGGTCATATTGTTTTTGCACTTTTCCCATGGTTTTGTTTTACTTTTCCCATGATTTCCTACTGTTTTAACATGCTTTCTCTGTGATTTACTATACTGGACCATGGTTAACCATGGTGTACTATGGTAAACATTTCTTAGAAACATGGTATATCATGGTATTCTCATGGTCCAGTATAGAAAAGCACAGAGAAAGCATGTTAAAACAGTGGGAAACCATTGGAAAAGTAAAGTAAAACCATCGGAAAAGTGTGAACACACTATGATAAATTCACCATGGTAAACTTTCAAAGGGCAATACAAGCAAAAATGGCTCAACCTACAGTATGAAGAAAGCCTTTAGTAAAACTATAGATATTATATATATCTCGATATATATATATCTATATATATATATATAAGTATATATATTATATAAGAATATAGTATATTATATTATAATAACAGTGATATTTCAAAATATCACTATTTCCAATGGGAAAACAGGCAAATTTGTGTCTTTTCCTTCACATAAAGTCAGAAAAAAACAACATATGAATCCAAATTAACATGTATTTATACTAAAGTAATACAAAAATGACTACAAAAGATTTAGAAGTTAGTAGTTTTTCGAGATTTACGATTATGCTGTATTTACAGTATAATTGAAAATCTTTAAAAACTACTCACTTCTAAATCTTTTGTAGTCATTTTTGTATTACTTTAGTATAAATACATGTTAATTTGGATTCATATGTTGTTTTTTTCTGACTTTATGTGAACGAAAAGACACACATCTGCCCATTTTCCCACTGGAAATAGTGATATTTTTAAATATCACTGTCCTGGTCACAAAAGCAAAGTTTGTGGGGAATAATAGCCGTATCCTATACTTTTGAGGCATAAGCAATTAGGAAATAACACTTACTACCCAGGAAAAAAAATTATGTTACATAGTGTAATCCAAACAAAGTTACATTTAATCTGCGTTTTTAAGATTTCTAAAAAAAAAAAAAAGATACTTACATTAGCACAATATTTCTCAAAACAGTTCAAATTACCTGTACTGGCTAAATCTTTAGCTTCTTGGAAGCATTAGATATTCATTATGTGCTGGGGTCTGCCACTGTTACACTGTATTGACAAACACTTGTAATGACTGGAAGATGGATTCCTGGAAGATGGATGGCTTCCTCACAGAATCCGCCAAACTGCAATAAAAGCACCAGTGCATTAACACGTTAATTATATTCCATTATCATCATTGTCAACAGGTGTAGTGATGTTTTTACACCCCTTAACAGGTGCCGTTATTACAGGAGATTGAGTTACACAAGGTCGAAGGTGATTTGTGAAACTATTAGTGGAGTGGTACATTGCATTTTGAACTTTTAAGTTAATAACTCAGGCATTCTTTCATTACAGTTAATTTACAGATTCTGGAGCACTAGTAGGTAGTTGTTGGATTGTAACCTCACGATTACTCAAACCAAAATGATATCCAAGGGCAGTACATTGGCAATGCCATTTACAATCCATATCTCACATAGAAAATATTTTTTGGCTTTCGGGCTGTACTTAGGTTACTTTCATAATGGGCAAGAAATTACATGTCACTGGTCGATTGTAACGCTCTGAGAGACAGGCAAAGAGATACCGGTATACAATGGCTTCAGAGTGTGAAAGAGATCAATCTGATTTCTCTGACAAATTGAACAATCTTTATGACAGTGAGGACAGCGAGAGTGAGGGTTCAAATGGAGTAAATTGTGGGGAAGAAGTAGTGGTGGCTAGAGACCTAATTCCTTACTAATCTGAACTTCCAGCAATGGAAAACAGCAATCCTGGCATTAGGAATGTGAGGGATATGCCCCCGTGTCAGCGGGTTGGCAATGCTGATTGATATGATGATATATTGTGTACAGCTAGCCCCGGCTGTTGCAGTTAACATATGTGTATTTTGATCTGTTGTATCACCTTTAGTATCTGGCAATTAAATAGCAGTGATTTCTAAAATGAAAGCATTATTTATATACCAGAGTCAAATGAAATAAGGTTCTTGTTAACTGCACATAATGTGAAAAGCTCTTCATTACTTAAACATGCTTATTGTAGTGTGTGTGTGTTTATGAAACCCATGCTTATTGTAGTGTGTGTGTGTTTATGAAACCCATGCTTATTGTAGTGTGTGTGTGTTTATGAAACCCATGCTTATTGTAGTGTGTGTGTGTTTATGAAACCCATGCTTATTGTAGTGTGTGTGTGTTTATGAAACCCATGATTATTATTATTATTATTATTATTATTATTATTATTATTATATTAGTATTATTATTATTGCAATATTTGTTAACATTCTCCAATAGTTTCTGTATTGGTGACTGGTGGTAGCCTACTCTGCCTAATTCAGGGAAACTCTTGAATTCTTGCGCCTATCTGAGGTGAGGAAGCGGAGACTGAAATTTATTCTGAGAGTAATTTAATTGACTACGATAATTTTTTTGTTTACTATTTTCAATGTCTTTTTTTTTAAATCTGCAGTTTGTACTGTAGCTGCAACTGTGTGGTCTTGAAGAAGCTGCAAGTAATTGAAAATCTGAGGTTTGACTGTTTTTTTTTTTTTTTGTATATATCTATCAATCAATCTTTATTTTATATAGCACCTTTCTTAGTGGATCACCATTACAAAGAGCTTTACAAGATGCAGTAACAACAAGAAAATCCATAATACTTTAAATACAGAGAAATGCAGAATACATGATATACAGAAAAAAAATCACAGAAAAATTATATTCCATATATATAGATATATATATATATCATATATATATTATATATAGTATATGGTATATATATATTGGAAATATCTATATAATATACTCATGATAGACTATGAACTGGTGAACTGAAAAGTACCAAACAATTGGGGAGATTTAATCAGAGTAGTCCCAAGAAAATAAATGTATACTTACTCTAGCAACTCCACTTTCTTAACAACTTTGCTTCTTGGCTTCTTGTTGACAACTGCAGCTGAAGACAAACACTGTGGCGTGTTATATGAGGAGAGACTCCATCTGTCTCTCTTCGTCCCAGGTAGCTTACATGGGTCTTTTTCTCTCTTTTTTATCTGCTCCTCCGTGTGTACTGGCTGCATAGTCGGTACAGCCCCACTTTTCAAATCTCTTTTCTACGACTGAGACTCATCGCAAATTGTATTTCATTAACAAAGCTGTCGGACGTGAAACGATAGCCACAAATCATGGAATTGGACGTCTCATGAAAAGCTTTCCTTTTAATTTGGACAAACTTGACCCGAAGTTGCCTTTCATTTAGGAATAAGTAAGTGGAATAGCCACAAAACATTACAGCACACAGTTTAACCATCGCTAAAGTAGGCCTATTATTTTTACTGTGTTAGTAACAATATAATAGTATTATAAATAAATATTAGACCTAATACAATTATGAATAACAATAAGTATATTATAAGTAAGTCAGTTAAAAAATTTAAAATGTTCAATATATACCTCTAGAATTCTGTTAAACAAGCTGGATACAGTGCAATATTTTCTTCTAGTGATGTCACAGATCTCAAGATTCAGAATGAGGGCTTTTTGGCAGAAGCACTCAAAACAAGCTTTCACACATTTTTTAACGAAAAATTGTTTTAAAGTCAATATCGTGTTTTCAAATATATATATATATATATATATATATTATATATATATATATATATATATATATATATATGTCATACTTTTGTATTAATTGTTTTAACTTTAGAACACTATTATAGTGTAGTTTAATAAAATATAATCAGATTGTAATGTGAAATAGGTGACATGGATTTTAAATACTTTACACTGTTATGTTTGTTTTGTTAGCTTTTATTCTCAAGCAATTAAAATCTGTTGTGTACCTTAGTATAAAACCAATTGTATGACTGTTATACCAGGACCACTGTGCCATGCACAGTAATACAGTGTCATTATTGTGTATTGTAAACCTCAGAAGTTTCACCCACCAATCGGGAAGCTCCATTGCGTGGCATTACTACACAGCAGTTAACACGGTACTTTCAGTTAGAACATCTACTTTAAAAATAAATAAATAAATAAATACAATGGAAGGAAGGAAAGAAAATCATTGAAAAGAACCTGCAAGTTAGAGATCTAAAATGTGTATAATGACAATAAAGGCACCGTTTTCTAGTTTCTTATCACAATAGAACCCTGATTATTGAGCCTGTGTCTTCCTGACAGTCAACTGCCAGACGATAGGGCTGTCTAATCAGGATTGTGTTGCTTACTGGGTAGTATTGTGTACATTTGAGTCATTCAATACATACACAATATAAAGGAAAATATAATAAGACATGTATTTATCTTTTTTTACTAACAGAAACTATTACAGGATGACTCATAATATCTCTATGGTAACCCACATCTCTAGAGTGACTTCTGGCATGCGATTCTACCAGCTTTGTGTAAACAGCACACCATGTGGGTTTATAATACATTCATTTTCAAAAGCAGCTTCTGGTCCACCATAGAATAATACCTTCAGCTTTTTTTTTCAGGTGCATTCCATAATTATATGTCATATTCTAAAGTATGCTCTTTTCCTGTAATGAAACTGTTCACAAAAGGTCCCACTGCTGGTTGTTCTGCTATTATCTTGATATGAGGTCCCTTGTTTAGAAATAGCTCTGAAGCCTGGAGCAGGTTTTTCATTTGACATGTATCTCATTGTTCTACACCCCCATGTGGCCAGAACAAGAGCAGTAACAGGAACTTTAAATTGACTCAGCTCCCTCACTGCACATTGACTTTACCTTTATCATATTGACTGCCACTTCTGGCATAAAAATGATTTATTTTTGATGGTACAGGTAAAAATTAAAAAAATAGCAGTGCTGGATTTTTTTTTTTTTTTTTTTTAACAGATTTGAGAGCACTCATTTTCCATCTTGTCACTCAGTAATAGAATGATTTCATGAGAGGTATAGAATGTTGTACCTTAATCCAAGGATGTGAGAACAGGGGATTGGATGATCAGTGTACATTGTTGGCAGGTTATTTTTCTAGCCCTATGCCCGTTTACTGCCACAGCTGTGCCGAGACAGGATGGTAAATGACATTGAAATGATATCTGGTTCTATTCTGTTGAGTGCAGATAACCGTTTGAGTCTGTATTATAACATAAGTACATACATATCAAAGCTGTGAATGGCATTTTGTTAAAATATTGACTCATGCATCCATAACTTCCCTCACCCATAATTATATAAATAATAATAAAAAAAAAACATTAGAACAGAATTATGATTTTAATAGCTCAATGCTTGCTTCTTTGCTAATCAGCTACTGCATGACATAAATTGTTTTTTAAAAAGTGTTTGATACATTGTTGGGAGGATTGCTTGTTTGAACTGTATATGATTGTTTTCTGTTTGGTGTTATTTATTCATGTGTGTTGTCAAGGTTGTGGTACTTTCAGTTCACTGGAGTTCAGAATAGGCTATGAATAAATACATTTGCATTCACAAACACTGAAATTGAATGCAGTTTCAATTGTATAGCATTTCATTATTGTATGTTTTTTTGTGACAGTAATCCTTATGCTGTGAAGGTTTTAGGACAGACATACTGGTGTCATTGCTTGCTCTTGCTATTTCCTGATTTCAATGAAAATAAAAAGCACAGTTGTACCAAACAAAACAGTTGTGATTGATGAAAAACTAAGCAAGGAAAATAGGCTACTTTAGTAATGTAAACATTTTATAACCTCTAACATATGTATGGCTGAACAAAATAGTGATTCAGCCTCTGGGTTTGTATTAAGTCCAATACTGTGCTTTTATGGAAATGACATTCAAATTCATGACAAGCTCCTGTAAGAACAATATTTTGTTGCTAGCCAAAGCATATGTGCTCATTTGTCAGAGATTATGTTGCAAACAGGTTAGACTTTCAACCTTATTTATGTCTAACTTTTACTGAGATAGCGCTTGTGGTTTTAAATTGCCCACCTCCAAATACAAGACATGTAATCTCCTCCAGAAGTTACGAGACAGCTCAATCCATGGTCCCTTCCGATACTGTCAGAGATATCCACACCGATTGGAAGCATTGGTTTTCTGTTCTCTCCAGATTTGGTAACTGTGGTGACCACGGATGGCATGCAATGTCATCACAATCCAGCTTTCTTTCCTTGGAACGGCAGCTGATGAATTGGACCTTTTTTATATTTATAAAAAAAATAAAATAAATTCAGGCAAATGTTTCAATTTTAAAACAGAAATAAATCATTTAACATAAATTATATAGATGTCACAATAAATAGTATATTTCCATTTTGACAATTGTAATTAAAACTCGGATGTCCTGTAATATACATATGCATGGATAAAACTCCCTGGTGTCTTCAAAAAAGTTTGTTTTTATTTTTGTGTGAGATGAGTGCGACTAGCTCTTTTAAAATATTTATACATTATTTAATATAGATGGTAGACGTCAAAATAAGTGTGTTCCCTAGTATATTTCCATGTTGATAAAACAAGTTAATTGTCATTAAACTCGGATGTCCTGTAATATACATATGCGTGGAAAAAAGTGCAAAAAAAATAAGTTGGGAGAAAACAGAGAAGGACATTTTTACCTTACTTTGGCAATTCATTTCTCTTTCTGTATGACAGGTATTGGCTTTTTCCCCTGCATTTCACCTAAGAGTGTTGGGAATCTACAAATTAAAAGTGAAATGGTGATTTTGGCTGATTTACTTTTGCTGCATCAATACCCTGAAAACACGTAAACTATCCTTGCTGTCCGTGTCTGGAAGTTCTCGCGCTGATAACTTGTCACGAGGAACTGCCATTCCTCTCAATAGATTTCCAAGCCAATACTATAGCACATTTCAGGACAAATTAATCAGTATAAAAAAAAAAAGATTACAAATCCCATTACATCCCATTTTTCAGAATTTTGAGGAAAACAATTTAAAATTCTGCAACCTATTTTTGGGGCCTGTCACAGCTGAATACTATTTTGAGTACAGTGTTTAAAAAGACGTGCCTATTATTTTCTCATGGAAACCAGACGTCACTTTAAACACCTTTTAATATATATAGATATATATGATATATATATAATATAGATATATATATATATATATATATATATATAGATATATATCTCTCAAAACAAAAAAGCTACTTAGTATGCCGAAAAAAATCATTTTTCTTTGACAAAAATCTAGCCTGACATAATATAAACCAAATTTGTGTTTTTGCTGGGCAGAATTGCCGATTTCTCACTGTAATGTATTCATATTTCAAAGCAATGTTACAGGCTTGTGTTTTCATGCAGCTGTGCACTGCTAGGCTATTGCTATTGAATTGCAGTTTTGTATATGCAATCACCTTGATTTTTTTTTTTGTATTACTGGGTCTACTCTTGTGAATGCCCCTGGGGCCATAGCTGAATTTTTTTGTAAAAAGTGGGGAGGGGATTATGACAAGAATGACTGTTGGGTGAATGAATTTGGGTTCAGATTGGTGAGGGGGCAATGACTATAAAGAGCACATCTGGAATAATGCTTTGAAAATGTTGTAAAGAAACATGGTTCTCTTCTATTGAGTGTGTGCCTTCCATCGAGTTTTCCCTGGCAAAAGGATATTGCATCTTGATGGAGAGTTCCCTGATTCTGTCTTCATATTCTGTCCTTGTCATTAGGAGTGCCATGATTGCTGACTACATGTACTGGCTGTCCGGAGGCAGTGAACAACATATAAGCAAGCTCATCAAACTGTATTGGCAGGTGAGAATTGATGGCTGCACAAGTGAGGAGGGGCCTGTCTCACAATCAGAACCCAAATGAAGGATTATTGCTTAAAAGACTGCCGAGTGAGGTAGCTCTTAGCATATCAATCAACTGGAATACTGCATAGCAGTAAACTATTTATAATGAACTAGGTGGAATTCCACATTAGTGTGATTTCCATAGAGGCTGCAAAGCTTAACACCTTGATTACCAGTCTGCTTTATCTGTTCTATACCACAACAATGTATATATGCCCAGGTAAATACATTTAAATAAAAGATAAACTAGAAGAGACACCAATGTACACTATCAAATGATTGTGCTCATAAGTCCTGTCATAGTCAGTAGATAGGTTTCTAGGGTTTTGGAATGCTTTGTTAAAACAGGTGTTCTACACATTTACAAATCAATGCAACAAATTGTGCTCAAGGTATAAGGAGCCGAACAACAAAACACACAGTGAAAACAGTATGTGTGCTGCAAGCTTGCACACATAAAAATGTCTTGGTTGTAAAATGTATATAATTCAGTGGCATATTGAATTAATTGTGTACTTGTCTGCTTCTGGGAAAAATCTGCCTTGAAAATAAGTTGATTGCATTTCTGTTTTTTTTGACACCCAGAAATAATATTGTATGAAATCTTAGTCTGATGTTTCGTTATGGAACGGGAGGCAAAACGGTAACTCCTTGTTTAATTTTTCTTCTTGAAAGCCCAAGAGTACAATTGCGATCACAACTCTTATATGTAGCATATGCACTGCCATTTCAAGACTGCTTTCTGCCATGCAACAATTGGACTGATATGAACATGATCAAGTGATTTAGCTTTCCCATTACTGAACTTGCAGAGCAAAATCTGTAGTATGGAATTACACAATATATTGTATGAAACCAGGACAGCAAGTAACACCAATTAAATATGACACCAAAATATTCTATAAAATAATTGCGTGGAGTAGTTGATTGTTCAACCCAGAAATATTGAAATTCACATTGGTTTCCCTCGTGATAACAGGAGATATGCTTTATGGTTTGTCATGGTGTGCGAGAGAATAACAATTGAGTATGAAAAATAACATTTCAATGGCAATGTTAGATTTGAGTGTGAAAAGTTTTGTTTTGTGGAGTAAAGTGACAGCGCATTTATTGTCTGTTATGAGCTACTGAATAAAGTCATTTATGACTTGTCCTTCTTATTAAGGCCTAGCATTGGACAGTGCAGGTTTATCAAGACCGCCACACATTTACACAGAGCACAGCTGATTTCTTCTGATTCTGTGATAAAGTAACAATAAAAAAGTTTCCCATAGTTTTAGATTCATGGTTCTGTTTCTTGAACCAGACACCCACGCAGGTCAATAAACTAAATGAATTAGATGTGACATTTCAGGACTTACTCAATAGTTTCAATGAGCTTTTGACCCATTTGAAAATTAAACTAAAAATAAAAAAGAGTTTAAGCGATCGTTGCTGACTGCATATTCTCAGTTGAATTGCCATTTGAAACTGGTGAAACACCTCTAAGCTGGCTAGTGATTGTGACTTGTTTATCTTCTCAGGAATCAGTTATCTATATAGAAAATAATTACACAGCTCACGCATAACAAAGTGTTTGATCTTGCATATCAATCTGATTCTTTCAAATGTACTAAAACTCCCCTTGCTGAGTATGTTTGCAATATTTCTAAAAAAAAAAAAAAAAAACGTTGAGCATGTGCCCTTTTAGAAGTTTGCTCCAAGTTGTGCTTGAAAAATGGTCAGGTCTGAATACTGAAGACGAATGCCGTAACGACATCAGTTCTACATTCATTTAGTTTGAAATGTCATTATTGCCAGGAGAAATCAATAGAGAAGAATTGCTTTATGGCTTAACATCTATTTTGCATGGAATGAGACAGGCTTAATTGGAGCGTGATCTTGATTTTTAAACAACAGGTCTGCTGTCTATATTCAGCTCTTTGATACCTTTAGTGTTTCATGACTAGTCCACCTGTTCATTTGCTTTCAAAATACTGGCTGTACTGAGGGAATCCCTACTCACGAAAATGAATGGGTATGTAATTGACCCTTCTCCAAATAATCTGCCATCAAAATAAATCTGTCCCCCTATACTTCTGTACTGCAACATGAATATAATGCTCTGCCCATGTAAACATGATTTAGTGCATGACTGAATGAAGCAGCGTACAATATATTAAAGAATGAATGATATATACTGTTTAATGTTGTATTATTGGGCTGATGGTAAAACACAATTCAGGAACAGGCTGAAATGAGATTGCCAGATGTTGTATGGCTCATTTATTTAGAATTTGACTCTTGATCCTAAGACCCAGAAGTGAAAGGTTAGGGCCACGAAGGTCATATTAATACACAGACGAGAACAGCTCCCCATTGAATGCTGATTATATTTAAATAAAGGCAGTGTATGTTTGATTTTTTAAACTTAAAAATGACCGAAGAGCAGCAGTTCCCTATTACGCATCATGAAGAAATATAGAATACATTATTTCTCTTTTTGCGTCATGATAACATAATTTATATCTCTGGGTTTCTACCAGCATCTTTTATATTATTTCACCAGGTCTGTAGACCAAAACAATCTACTGGGCTAGGAGTCTGCAGAAGTGTAATAAAGATCTATAAATCTTCACAAATTGGAAGTACAGCCTTTCTTCCCTTTAGCTTTGTTTCATAAAAGAATAATTGGATTAAGGATTTGCAGCACGTCTTCACTCACCTTTTTCTATTGCAAGGCAATGTTGGAAGAGGCCATTACTAAGGCAAATGCCTTCTCTGTCATGTACACGCCATGTACTGTGAAGCCCACAGCGGACTGCATTGAGAAAACCAAGAACATTTTCAGAAAACAGCATCCTACATATACTGCATACGTGTTCACAGGTATGGAAAAATAATCACGGTCTAAGTACACTGGCTACAATTCCAAGGTGTTTATTTATTTACATTTTTTTTAGAGAATATATTTTGCAAGTCTTTAGTGAGTTAAAGGTAGCTCTCTCCGACTTGAGAGGCATTCCATACGACAGGTCATACATTACAAAGCCCTAACGCTTGTGAGACGAGCTGTGGAATGTGTTACCTGCCTACTTTCAGCTTTTGCGTATGTATTGGCAGCGGGAGTCACAGGCTCACACATTCATGCTGGTCACGGATGAGTTAGCCAGTTTCTTTTATTAATCTTTATAGAAAATCTATGGTCTTACAAGAAATGCATATCTGTGTTGCTAAACCATTCGGTGACCTTGCTGTGGCAGCCTAATATTTCAAAATAATTGAACAGCTCCAGCGGAAAACCTTTCCATAAAAACACTGTTAGAACAAGACGATTTCAAACTAAGTATAATTTGACATTTTCACTGGGATATGAAAGTTCTTATTTTGCAACAGTTGTTTACAGTTATTGATCAAATTAAGGTCATGTTGTTTAAAGCCTCTAAGTGTCAACAGAGGGGATGATAAGACAGATCATTATCTGACCGGTAGATCCAAACGCAAAGTTTTTAGTGTTCAGCAAATCTTTTAATCAGTAGAAGGTATTGCATTATTTAAATTACTGTATCTCTCAAGGTGACCCAGTTCAAGGGTCATAGTGAAAATGTAACATGTTCAAGGGACCATCAATAACTCCCAGCAGTGTCAAATGAATGTCGTGAAACAGGTTATAATTGTGTATCAGGCTCGATTTGTGGTAAGTAGCTGAGGTCAACAGGCACATTTGCAATTGAACTCATACAGTGTTGTATTGAAAACATATTATGAGAAATCTATTCTATTGCCTCATCATTATTGTATTCCAATAAGTATGTCTTCTTAAAAATCTTCTCTAGCTTTTGTTGTGTAATGTTGTAGATCCTGCTGTTGTTCATTGTTTGCCCCAGTCTACAAACTGGGGTTTGCCTGTCTCTCAACGATACATGATAACCCTTGGATTCAAGAATCAAGAAGACGGGAGCTTCTTAGAAAAACTCTTAACTAGAAAGTGTCCAACTTTTACAGGTATGATCAATGAAAACCAAATAAACTTTCAAATAAATAAATCTGAACATATATTATATGATATTATATTATATGATAGTAAAATACATTTTCTGCAGTTTTTACCTTACAGATAAAAACTGTTTCCCTAAAATAAGGTATTATGTGGATTTATATATTTCACAGATCAATTTTGATATATAAAAAATAGACCACAAACCAGGGAATCAATATTTCTGATTAATTAATCTTCCAGTGCCTTTTGACCAGAGAACAAAATTCATTTTTATATCTAATATTGGATTTTGATCACAAAGGAATTATGTTTCCTTTTTTCTAACATGCATACTATACCATGTGTTGTTTTTTCACCTCATTAAAGCAATCTTCTGAAGTTAGAGAGAGAGAGAGAAAGAGAGAACGAGAGAGAGAGAGAGAGATAGTGTGAGTGAGTGAGCGAGTTAAGGTAAGATTTAGTTTTTTTTTTTCTTTTGTTTTCCAGGGAGTAAAGCACCATTTTGTCCACTTACAACAGAAGAAACTGAGAGGAGCATTCAAACCTTAGGAAAACGGATCCTGCCAGTGTTAGATTTTATTAAGTGCACAAAGTTAGCTGTGGGTATATGAATTTATATGAAATCTTATGGAAGCTTACCTTCTGGATTAAGAGGTTTGGTAATGCCAGAAAGGATAGTAACCACTGAACTCATATAATACCTTGTACATAGTGGGTCCCTTTAATGGGTACAAATGGGTATTGCAAAATAATCCACCACGCCACATAACTGATGCACAAGAAACTGTTCCATTTATATGTTTGGATTAGGTATACTTCATAGCAAATAGAACTGTTATGGTTTTCAAGTAGAAGTGGAGATTTACAAGAATTGTATTTCTTTTTACACTGTAATGTGCAGGGAAATTGGGAACATAAATTTGGCTACTATTATTCTTGGTATTTCATTAAATGAATCAAAACATCACCTTAATTGGAGCATAATAGCCACATTGCAAAACAAAAGCAATTTCAAAACCAACGTCAATTTTTTTTTTTAAAGTTGCTTTTTAGTTATCATTGCAGTTTCATTTAGAGACTCGATGACAATCAAACTTCCTAATGAGTAACATTATGGATATTACAGAAGCTTCTTTTAAATATTCAGTAAATTGGGCTGAAACTTCATTAAGTGTTCTTCTAGCTATAGTGTCACTTAAAAGATGTCTTTCATTAATACAGTGAAACCTGAATTAAACAAAATGCTTTGTTATACAAACAGCTTCCCCAACATGTACATACACTCTGGAGCACTGTAGTTGTTCCACGAATGAGGATGGCCCTCCATTAGTTTTAAAACAGTCTTGAGCGATCCGCAAGAGCAGACAGCTTTCTTGACTAATGAAGTGTTTGCTGTACAGGCAAAACCTAGCCAGTCTGCTGCATGGTTTTCTGTTTCACAAGCCTTGCATGGCTCTGTGACTGGTGATCAAGATAGGATCAAGTGAGCCGGGTGTTCGCCACCTCCATTGGTGTGTGCAGCAATTAATTACTTTGCTGTCAGCTTTCTAAAATAAAATAATAATAATAATAATTTTTAAACTCATTAGAGTTTTCATTAATGTATAATGGACCTCATTATATTGATTTAGAAAGTATAGTGCAGTTGTAACAACGCTAGAATGGCAGTTCCCTAATTTTTTTCTAGCAATGTGTACTATGTTATCTGCCACTGTGCACAATATGAGAATTGTGGTACAGTAAGATTATTAAACAAAACAAAAGCAGAAATATGACAAGAAGTGGGGTGGGAGTTGAATAAAAGGACATGGGTGCCTTAAGGATCATTTATCAAAGGGGCATTTATTGTAAAATGGCGGGGGGGGGGTTATTAAACCAAATTATTGTTGCGTGTAATAAAAAAAATATATAATAGTAAGCCAACCTCATTTGAAACGAGAGATCAGCTACTGAAAAACCTTCTCAAGCAGATTTGAGAAGGTTGGGGGTTGAAGTTCTGCGTTTTTGATGAAAACAACAAAATCCATACGAATGTTTCATTTGCGTGCTTTTTTGTACAGCCTAATAATCCTGTTTATTGTATTTCTTATCTTTAGTGTTACTGTCATCTGCTGCTGTCCCTCTTTCTAAACCAGTTGTGAGATTTGATGGGTAGTAAAATCTGATCCAGAAGGAGGGAGCCAGAATAAAACTAAAATAATGATTTAGTTAAACTCTTTGATCATACATATGCTATGTTTCCATCCGCACCATTAAACCAGGCTATAAAAGTAGACCTAATCTCTCATACCTCTACCAAACTGGGCAGTCACTGCTCCCTTTGGAAATCAGACATTAAACAAAGTCGCAGATGGTATGCTGATTTTAAGATGGAAAGGATGTATGGTCGATCCTTGATTGCTTATTCCTGTTGTAATTGTTTTCATGCTTGTTCAGCTTTAATCAGTGGATGGTCTGTGTTCACTCGGTTAAATCAGCTTGATTTTTTTCCACTAAAAATGCAGAAAAGATTTTAAAATGTTTTCAAATCAGATGGCAAATGGAAATGTAGCATTGGCGTTTATAGGATATAAAATAAGTCTTTCCATACATTCTTTTAAGATTTTCTCCCAAAATAGTGCATTTTCAGTTAAAGTTTTTTCGATTAATCACCAAGTTTCTAGTCTGATTCTCTACTTACCAGTACATAATTGCAACATTATTAATTGGTATTGCGTCAAGACATGCGCCAGTAGTAGCCACAATGTAGTTCTGAAGGGCCCCGTGATCATTGTTTTCCCGCAGATTGTGATCTCTTGTATAATGCGTGGTTTTCTTGTTCTAACAATTCTCTCTGCTGAGAGGGTAGGGGGGGTTCTGTGCAGGTTCAGGTATAATGGAGAAGCTGCTGTATGCCGATTACCTCTGCCGATTGCAGCGTGTGAAGGAGCAGTCCCAGATGATTAATCAAGCTCTGGCTGAATTAGCAGCCATCCCCTATCTACAGGACATCAGTCAGAAGGAGGCTGAACTGGTAAGCAGTTTCTGTACTTGTTTGAATGTATATCAGCTTTGTGCTCAGATAGCAAAGTTCATTTTTTTAATTGGTGACAAGACACTTTCGCAGAGACATGACCATACACACCAGAAGTGACACAGAGGTAATGCGACAGGTTTGAAAACTGCCAGATCTATACAACTGTTAAAAATTGCCATTGACAAACCTATGATCAAGACTAATATATATTGTCAATATAATGTAGTAATTACGAGGGCCTTCTCTGACTGTATTTCAACACATATGGCAATAAATAATACATACAAGGCTTATCCAGTTCCTTCTAAATGGACTCTCATATATTGCCCAATGCCCTAGTTGATGTGTGTCAAATCGCAAAAAATAGGATTCAATCCTATTTATTTCACGTCGCTCCTGCGCCGCCCCGGTGGCGCTCTCGCGTCTCCTCTGGTGTGAAAGGCACTTATCAAAAGTATCGTTTATATTTATTTTGCACTGCGTCTGGTGGGTAGCAGCCTTTAATTTTAACTTACTGCTGTGTAGTTTCATAGATTTTTTTCACTTCCATTAGCAGTGCTATGGAGTAATTAGTTATTACTTTCTTACTGCTTTTTTTTCTGCAGGAGGCGATATACCTTTCGAAGTAATACACGCTTTATTTTATTGTAATGAAACTCTATAATTGCCTTTCTGTGGGAAATTAGTACTCGGCTGCATGGAGATTAACTCAGATCAATGCAGCATGATTTATGAGATATTGCAACAAAATCAGTGTGAATAGAGAGTGAGGCTTTTAATTGCAGGGGGATTTATAAGGGCTCTGTAGATCAATTCATGGGGTTGTTTTAAGCTATTAAATTTAAGGGTCACTGCAGCAGCTTTGCATAAAACTCTTGTTATTCATGTTGCAGTATTCATTCTTTTGATGTGTGTGTGAGACATATGACAGTAGACAGAATGGTGTCTCTGACATTTTTGTTTTGCATTTGTTCCTTGCAGTTTTATTTTTAGGTTTCTGTAACTCGGTCATCGTAGTGGGTTTTAATTGGTTACTTCTGAAAATGTTGCTGTTTTCAATTTTCCTTTGTCTAGGTCATGACTTACTTATTTTAGTAAAACAAGAAAATATGCTTCAATCGCACTTTCTGTCATTACACTAGTTTCGTATTTTTATTTCTTAAGTTACATTTAAATAAACCGTTGTTTTCAACACAGCTTAATAAATGGACAATCCAGTCTAATGGCACCAGGAACAGCACATTTTGTTATTGTGAAGTGTCATAACAGATTCCACTCACAGTTCTGCAAAACTCAGTCATGCTCTGCCATGCAGTCCTGGGCCTCTCTAGAGCAGACACTAATTTCACTTGTGACCTGATTTGTATTCGAGTGATGGTCTGCAGAGGTGAAAGCTTGTAAATGAACCTACTATGCCACCTTCATTTATATGGGAAAACGTAAGACTAGTCCCACTGCATGGATAGAGGAAAGAGATGTAATATAAGTAAACCATGACCACATCCATGATGAAATACCTCTCTATTTAAGCCTATTGAAAATAGCATTTGTGCCTCCTCAGCTATAACAAAGCTTTTCATGTTGTTACATTGTACTGTTGCAAAGTAGTAAGGCTATGTGGTTCACAGATTGACATAGTGGATAGCAGGTCTCAAGGGTGGGGGGGGAGTAAGGTTGTGCCCCTTCAATTGTTTTTGAAGGGTGTGAACCAGACGTATGAAGTTTCGTTTCAATGTAATATTGAACACAATTGTGGGACAATTAATACCTTACAGCACCAATCGAATACTGTTCAATATGAAGTTGGGCAGCCCAAGGCCTGTAGTGAAATGACTGAACTTAGTGCGATTATCAGGTGCTGTCTCACTGATCTATTGAGCGGGCCTGCTCTAGATACATCCTGTCACAGTCCAGGAGAGAATCATTTAAAGGATCTGTGAGTAGGACGGTTCCAAAAGACAAGTGATTGGAAATCTGTGATGCTAGTCACTTTGTTTAATTAAAAAAAAAAAAAAAAGCTGGATCACCGTTAGTTTCTTAATTCTTTGCAAAAAAAAGATTTATATTCTCGCTAGATTTCTTGAACAATTGAGAGAAGACAAGATAGAAGGCCTTATTGTATAAAGAATGAGTAATAAAGTCATCACTGTGCAAATTATTTTTTAATTAGGTTTTAATCTGTGTGTTTAGAGAAATTATTTCGGTGTGTGAATTCTGCTCTGATCATTTTTATCTCTGTACCACAGCTGCATGCATTAATGGCAGACACCATGGACACCCTTGAAGGAAGCCGGACTGATAAAGAACGTGTTTGGAATAAAATGCAAACGGTAAGAAGTGTGCCATAGAAGACGATACAAATGTGTATGAAAAAGTAAGGTACACATGCATTTCTTTGAACTAAGGTGGAGATGCAACATATCAATTTGATGTACTGTGAATGATTTGCTACTGCAAAAGAAAAGAGTTAGTTTTGGGTGTTTAAAGTTTATGTTTTCTTAATGTAAGAGGTTATCTGTTTAATGAAAAGGCATTGGAAAGTGCAGAGGGAAGGAAAATCAACTTATATAATTTATTTAACCTACAACCAAAAAGATTGTGACAAGCTGGTTTATATACATGTGACAGTCTCCAAATTAGTAATAAATTCATCAATCTGGACGAGTTTAGCATGGATGGGAAAGTTTAACCCCATCCATGCTGCAAAATGCTAGCAGAGACAGCATACAAGGGTCACCTCGAGCCCACAAAACCATTGTTAGCTGTGCGAGCGTGCAACCTCAAGGACCCTTGTGCCTAATGAAACCATAAGAGGGATTTACCACATTAAGTCAGTAGAACCTGGTGAAAGTATGCGGGGTAGCCCAGCTAACTGCAGTACCTATGTCGGATAGTGAGGCTGCTCTAAAGGGGGCCCACACCTCTGGTAGAGTGCACGGCCACTCACCCAGGTGGGGGTAGGCCGGCATTAGTATATGCAGTCGATACTGTGTCCACAATCCAGTGAGACAGCCGCTGCTTTGAGAGGGCTTGATTCAGGGTCCTTGCACCATAGCAGACGAAGAGCTGGTCAGACTGACGCAGAGCTCTTGTCCTGTCCACATAACATCTCGATGCTTGAACCGGGCAGAGGGAGTTTAGTCTTTGATCCTCCTCCTCCTCCGAAGAAAATGCAGGGGGATGGAAAGCCTCTAGCTCCACTGACTGATTTAAGTGGAAAACCATAACCACCTTAGGGAGGAAAGTAGGGTTTGTGCATAGCGATACCCTGTTTCTATCATCCCAGATGCAAATACAGGAGCTGTACACCGACAGAGTTTGTAGCTCACTGACCCGCTTGGCAGAGGTGGTGGCCAATAGAAAGGCTGTCTTCATAGAGAGGTGTTTCAATTCTATGGAATGAATGGGCTCAAACGGGGCCTTAGTGAGAACCTCCAATACATGGTCTAGACTCCACTCGGGGAGGACGTCCCTTCTAGGTGGACATAACCGCAGAGCGCCCTTCAAAAAACGATTTGCCAGGAAATGGGCGCCTGGGGACATTGAGTCAACAGGGATATAGCATGCAGATATGGCTGCCAAGTACAGTTTAAGTGTAGAAGGAGATTTTCCAGCTTTCAGCAGTTCTTGTAGGAATTGGAGGATAATTGCTATCGGGCAAGAGATAGGGTCATGACCCCGGGTCATACACCAGTCTTGAAAATACCTTGTGGAGGAGGCCCTAGCATTCTGTAGTGTACTGCGTCTGAAAGCCCTAAAGCAGACAGAAGGCCAGAAGCAACAGCATTCGTGGGAATGCATACAAGAGCGTTCTGTGCCACTCATGGTCTAGGGTGTCGATGCCTAGTGGACCACTAAAGCGGTGAAGGGAGAACCATAGGAGGCAGTGAGTCATTTCCACTATGGTGAAGAGATTGACTTGGACTTTGCCAAACCGATCCCAAATGTGCTCCACTACTTGAGGGTGGAGCCACCATTCTGATGGATGAGAGAGAGAGGAGGTCCGCCACCCAGTTCACTATCACTGGAAGGTGAACAGCAGGGAGGGATAGCAGGTTCTGTTTCACCCATGCCAATAGTCAGAAGGCGATGCGATGTAACCCTGGGGACCACAGTCCTCCCTGGTGGTTGACATGCTCTCCCTCAAGAACATGTTGAGGTGTCTCAGGCCCAGGATGGGGCGAAGGCCACCATATTTCTTCGGCACCAGAAAATACCTTGAGTAGAACTCCTCCTCTTGGGAGGTAGGTTCTACGAGGCGGATGGCTCATTTGAGGATGGCTCATTTGAGGAGTAATGCAGCTACTTCTTGTTTGAGGGCCGAGACCTGGAGAGGGTCGCTCACGGATGTAACCGGTGTGATATATAGAGAAGTTCCGGTTTGATGAAGGCAGATTTCAAACCTACTTAATGTTGTATTATACAACTCTGGAAAATCTGAAATCGGAACCACAAGCTTTTCCTCAGTTTTATTTATCTATTTATTTTTTTATTTCTGCCCCGCAAAGGAGCTTCCTACTTTCTACTGATTGGCTGCTGGTAGTTTCTGTCATGGCACGGCGAAAGTTGACAATATTTCCAGCGTGCCGTTCTGTGATGCCTCTTGACTGCCGCTTCGCTTGACCGCCTTCAATAAAAACAATTGCTTTTGCTGTGCGGCACTGCCAAGACATCCAGTAAACTCTACCAGGTAGAATCAGTAGAGGAGGCACATATTGGTTTTTTTTTTTGTTTGTTTTTTTTTAAAAGTAAAGTAAGTTTAAAGTAAGCAGTAAGAGAAAAGACATACTCACATAACAGCCAATCTGTGGGGGTAAGGAAGTCACCATGCCAGGTGGGTAAACTGAAGAAATTTTTATTATTTATTTATTTATTTTTCTAAGCCAGCGCACCGAGCAGGCGGGCGGGATATTACAAACAGTAGAGTCGACTCAACGTTAGTACGTGGCGGAGCCAAGTCCTGGTGGAGGAAATCACACGTCTCTGTTTTTTTCTAGCTGCACGTAGCTAAGAAAATAACATGGTTAGAAAGCAATCTGCCATGTAAGCGATGCAGACAGAAGACAACAAAGCACCGTTGCATGACGATAATAGATTAGTTCAGAAGCTGAACAAGCAGATTTCCAGCAATATTTTTCAAAAATAAAGCAGGGGAATTCCGGAAAACCCGAGTGACAGCTCTTTGATACAGACTCAGTCACAGCAACTGGTTTGGGTTAGTACCTCATCTTACCACAACGAGAAGCAAGAGGAAGTGAGCTCCGTGGAGTGACTATGTGTTCCCCCGGAAGGCGGGACCGAGGACATCGCTCCCTGGAGGAGCCTATTCGCAGCTTTGATATAAAATACTCAGTGAATACCTGACCTGTGGCAGGCATATCCCAAAAGTATTGTTGGTGGTCGTCTTTGAATTGAAAGGGAAAAATTAACAATTAAATAACATGTTTTTACGTACAAAATAGTACATTTAAATAATAATTCAACAAATACAAACACAAAATAACACAAAACATGAAATGTGCACAGGGGTGGGGCGTACCCCATCACAAAGATACTAATCTAATATGATACGACAATCAACCTTACTTCCTTGGCACTTTTGACCTTTTTAATTGCAAGCCGAACTTCAGATTTACCTATTGCTTGTGTGGGCTAGCAAGGATCCTTATGCTCTTTGCAGTGCAAGCAGCGTGCAGCTTGGCAGAACACCTAGCCTTTCCAGTGCATAACAGCTAGATACACCATTCTGCTGAATGTACTCCTTGGCTTGTATTCCCACTTATAAAGTACTTGTATTTTTTTTTTCCTTTTTAATGAGAAACATTACAAGGAAAAAATAAAGAAAACTAGTTATGCTTTTCAC
This sequence comes from Polyodon spathula, assembly GCF_017654505.1. Taxonomy (NCBI): domain Eukaryota; kingdom Metazoa; phylum Chordata; class Actinopteri; order Acipenseriformes; family Polyodontidae; genus Polyodon; species Polyodon spathula. Next base: position 30,454,884 of record NC_054547.1, read on the forward strand.
CTTTGTGCCATCCAAAATATTCTTTTTCATTGGAAGGTGCCACAGATTTTCAGCACAGTACCTCTAATGCTAATGACACAGCTGCTTATTTATTGGGCTGATTAAAGCTCTTGCAGTAATGGCCTGTGCCCTATCTATGCCCCGCTGTAGCCACCCCCCTGTCAAGACATCTTTTATTCTCCTTCAGCGGAGCAGCCAACAAAAAGATCCTTTGGTGGATACTTTTTAATTAATTATTATTTTTCCCCGCGTCCTTGGGTTGTTAAAGTATAGGTTTGATAATCTTTAGAGCACAAAGTCATTTTTGATTGTTGAACATATGATGTATACATTTTCAAAGGTATTGACCAGAAAAATAATGATAAATGGCACCATCCAAGGTGAACCAACACCAGATCGCAGGGAGACATGTATCTGTAGGGCATGGGTCTGCATCTTGGTTGTTCTTTTGTGTCTTTTTCATCTATCTTTAAAAAAAGGTAAATGGTTAAATATTTCATAGATGGGTGTTACATGATATGGTGTGAATTTGTTTTTTTATGTGACTATTTCTAATATTGGTTTACTGTTTGTGACCCCAACTGCTTCTGATTGACCCCCTGGTCTGGTCCATGGGTGTTGGGTGCAAGGCAATAGCCTAATTCAATTCAGCAATCTAGATGATGTCTTGCACAACAAATTCAGTGATTATTCTGCTAGTAAAGGATGTTATACATTGACACACTGAGAAATGCTTACAGTTTCTTGATTTTCTTTCAATGCTTCTGCTTTAGTGTTTTAGCTTTGATGTTAGTCATAGAAGTCTTTTTATACTTATCCAATTTAGTATTGGCACCCTAAATTGAGTGGTATTATTTTCTTTACCTGTCTTCTGGCATGGTGTGAATAATGTTTACTTCACAGAAAAAGATCTGTGCAAGTATACATTTCTTCAAGATAACTTAAAAACAGTTTTTTTTTTTTACTCCAGTCTTCCACAATTTCTACATATAAATTTCTATATGTAGTGCCTACATAAAGTCTACACCCCCTTGAAATTTTTTTACATTTTGTTGTCAGTGCCTCAGAATTTCATGCATTTATGCAATTTATTTTTTTTTACTTGTCTACACACCATACTCCACACTGTTAAGGGGAAAAAGTTTGTATTGAGAAAAAAATGATATATTAAAACTGAAAAATCATAATTGGATAAGTCGTCATCGTCGTCGTGCCACCACCATGCTTCACAGTAGGGATGATGTTCTTTGGGTGATGCGCTTTGTTGGGTTTGCGCCAAACAACGCTTTGCATTTAGGCCAAAAAGTTCAATTTTAGTTTTGTCAGACCACAAAACTTTTTGCCACATGGCTACAGAATCTCTTGAGTGTTGTTTTGAATACTTCAAACGGGATTCAAGATGGGCTTTCTTGAGTAATGGCTTCCTTCTTGCTACACTACAATACAGGCCAGATTTGTGGAGTGTTTGGGATATTATTGTCACATGCACACTGTAACCAGTCTTGGCCATAAAAGCCTGTAGCTCTTGTAAAGTTGCCATTGGCCTCTTGGTAGCCTCTCTGATTAGTCTCCTCCTTGCTCGGTTATTAAGTTTGGAGGGACGGCCTGATCTAGGCAGGGTCTTGGTGGTGCCATACACATTCCACTTCTTAATAATCATCTTGACCGTACTCCAAGGGATATACAAGGCCTTTGATATTTTTTTATACCCATCCCCTGATCTGTGCCTTTCAAAAACTTTGTCCCAGACTTCTTTTGAAAGCACCTTGGTGCTTATGGTTGAATCTTAGCTTGGAAATGCACTACCCAGCAGAGGGAACCTACAGGAACTGCTGAATTTATCCTGAAATCATGTGAATCACTACAATTTAACACAGGTGGAGGCCACTTAACTTGGTGTGTGATTTTGAAGGCGATTGGTTACACCTGAGCTAATTTAGGATTGCTATTACAAGGGGGGGTGGACACTTATCCAACCAAGCTATTTCAGTTTTTATTTTTAATTAATTTTCTACAAATTTATTTTTTTCACTTCAAAGTTGTAGGGTAGTATCTGTAGATAAATGAAAAAAAAAAGTATTTTAATGCATTTTAATTCCAGGCTATAAGGCAACAAACAAGGTGAACATTTTGAAAGGGGGTGTAGACCTTCTATAGGCACCGTGTGTGTGTGTGTGTGTGTGTGTGTGTGTGTGTGTGTGTGTGTGTGTGTGTGTGTGTTTTGAAATTATGTCTCAATCCTAAAGTTCTAGGTGATGCAAAACTTTTGGCCATAGCTGTATTTGAAACAGTAGAGGTTTTTGATAGGGTGGAGAAACATATGTTTTCTTTTTAATATTTATATTATATCAATGCATGAGAATTACAAAAGTCACTGAATATTTGCTGTCAGACCTGGGATGCAATGTCTTTTTATAAATCATAAACTTCAAACACCGAATCATAACTTCTGAGGTAAATCTATAAATGAAAAGCCAATTAGACTTATCTAATTACGTACCAGTAATTACCTTTATCTAACAAGAATCTTCCCTCTAAAAGCTCTACACTTCACTGTTAGTTTAGTATCTGTACTAATTAGTTCTGTGCATTCTGAATATAAAGACATTCAATAGTTGTTGTACTTCTGAGACAACAGTCAGCAGTAAAAACATATGGCCTCACCTCAGCCCCAGTTACTCTAGATGCTCATTATCTGAGCTGTTTCACGTTGTTTCTTAAGCTCTGTGTTTATCTCCATGTCCCCATGTTCCAACGCATCAGCTTTCCTTGCAAACAGTGCCATTGTGAAAAACAACCACTGTTTTATGCCTCCTGGTAAAAATGTCAAAGGAGCAATTTGTGTATAAAGCTCATCAGAGAAGTGTTATACTGAGGCTAGGTGACGTAGCAAATTCACTTTTAAACCTTGCACTTCTGGGGGCCTAAGTTTGGCAATCCACAGAGGACGCGAATACACAACACACAGTACAGTTTCACAGAGATATGAATACACAACACGCAGTACAGTTTCACAGAGACATGAATACACAACACACAGTACAGTTTCAGAGAGATATGAATACACAGCACGTGGTACAGTTTCACAGAAACATGAATACACAACACCTGGTACAGTTTCACAGAGGACATGAATACACAACACGCGGTACAGTTTCACAGAGGACATGAATACACAACACGCGGTACAGTTTCACAGAGGACATGAATACACAACACGTGGTACAGTTTCACAGTTGTCAGTCTCTGCTTAAGAGAGGCCCAGGTCTGAATGGCAGGATGTTAGCTGGATACATCAGAAACTTACTCTTTTTGAGGTTTTAAGGACATCATAATAGAGTAGGAATGACGTGGTGAAAAGTCCAAATTGTGCCTTTATTTCGTAAATATATTGCAGTTAATTTGCCTGTGAATTGGAGAAGGTCCCATTATACATTCTAGAACTGTACATATGCAATTTACTGCCAATTAACACATTGTATATAGTATATTGTATATAGTGTGTATCATATTTAAATTCGGGTTCAAGTGGTTATTGTTCTTGTGAAGGGACCCACATAAAATATGAACAGCTGAGTTGGAAAATTTAGACAGAATACTTTAGAGAACTGACTCCTATTCCACTAATAGGAGTAATATCCCTGTGCATGATATTTCACGAGGAAACACATTGATTCAGAACTACATTTTGATTTAACAGAAAAATAGTCCTTGCCATGGGAATTCAGAATACTCATTATTCTCGCTGCAGGCATCCAACATCTACACACCCCATCTCATTGTTCTCTTTATGCTAGCTTTCCTTCTATAAAAAAAAGTGCTTTAGATTAATTTCCATATCATGCCATCCCTTTAAAGTCACTGTTTTTCACTGCAATTTACAGACACTGTTGCAATAAATTCCTTCTCTCCACCAGTCCTCAGAAATGAAACAAGACGTTTTGTCCATTCCTATATGTAAAAAGTAATTAGGTCCCAATGGGAAAGGGTAGAGATACAAAAAATATATGTTACAATTTTTTTTTTTAAACAAGGAATATAGTGTTCCACTAACATTTTCTTAAATGTTTGTACGGTATCAAATTAAGAAGGCGTATTTAAAAATAATTTTTGTGGTTGTTGTTTCTTCTCAGGTTGGATTAATTGAAGATCTTATTTACCAATCTGAAGATGTCTTCCTAAGGAATAAAGAACTACGGATTGCTAGAAAGCAGAGGGCTAAAGTGAAGAGAACTCAGTGTGTGAAGACCCAGCCGTCACTAGAGAATGCACAGCAATCCCAAGACGTATCCAAGATGGCAGCGGGACATTAATGCACCCGGCGCCTGACAGTCGGGATAACAAAGGCCTGTCTTCAAATTAATGAGGCGTCCCCTCACAAAAGCTCATCTTTAGCAAGAAGCTCTCGCACATCATTAGTCTTAGCTGGCAGAAATAAATGGACTTCGAGAGCTTGGCTTCATTCTTATTTAGATTTTTTTCCATGTTTACTTTAAGATACATTGTCTCCCTTTCTGTGCCCCAGTTGAAAAAAAAACTGAGTAATTCCATTGGACATATTATGTCATTCATTTATTACATGTAAATGTATTCCTCTTTTACAAAGCATTGCAGTTTGCTAAATTAGGTCTGCAAACCCGTTCAAATTTACGTTTTTAACACGCCTTTGCGTGTTCATATATGTGACTGAAAAGCAGGCCTAAAATGTGGCAAACCTGCATTTTTTTTTTTTTTTTTTTTTTAATGGAACGATAGCCTGCACTCTGAATGGAAGAGCTACCGGGATATACAGTAATCCTTTTGTAGCAGCTGTTTGTTATTAATATACTTTTTTTCAATGCAGCACAATAGCAATTTTATGATTCGAGCTTACCCCCACCCACAATCTAATTATTCTCGTAAGAACCCGGAGGTATTTAGAACGCGGGAAACAGCAACTTGCTAGTGTTGACAGGTATGAATATTTATTTTCGTAATGGATACTTCACTCAGATTGCAAATGACTATCAACTGCTCCTTCCTAAGGAAAGACACAACATTAAATAATGTTAAATACATTGCACACGTTTTTTCTCGGTGATACGTATTTGTTTAACCTGCATGAATACCATCATTTACTCGTTATTGTCATTGTTATTATTATTCTCTAGTCCCTAACCATTACCAGTAAAGACTAAACATTAGCATTACTCCTTCTCTTGGAAGATTACCAAACATATATAACAATATAAGCTACCCTTGTCCCACATGTAAATGACAACCTCTTTAAGGGAAGTGCGTAATCTAAATAAAATATCAAATACACTTTGCTCAACAACATGCACTATACATACTAACCACTGCTCTAGCGCCAGTAGAATAACATTAATAATAATAAACACAATAGCAGGCATTGGAATATTATAGTGAGGGTCTCACCCTCACATGGTGCATCAACGATCTTAATATTTAATGTGTGAGTAAAGCAATGCGCGTTTCTGTTGCTATGTATATCATTGCGTGCAAAATAAACAATGGTGACTGAAGTCGCCAGCACCACTATTGATCATTATTGAGATCCACAATCTTTCAGTTTTTATATTTGTCGCTTATTTACTAGATATCAGGAATAGAATGTAATTGTGACAAATGAAGCTTAATTATGAATTCACTGTGGCTTGTATATTATGTGAAACAGCCTGAATGTTAACCCACTAGATTTTTTTATTTAATATTTTTATAATTAAAGTTGTATGATGTAGAAATAATTGCCAATTAAAATACTGATCCACTGCCGTCTTGCATAGCATAGATTTGGCTTTTTTTCATGGGAGTATGGGAGTGTCTACCGAGCTACCTAACCACATTGGTCTTGTGATACGAAAAGTTGGCTTTAAATCTGCTTTGCATTTATACATCTGTAAAGGCCAGCCCTAGTCTAGGATTGCAGGGTACTTTCGAAATGACAGCTTAAATCTGGGCTGGCCCTGGGGTGTCTTTTCTTCTTTTAGAGCGTTCACATGTGAGAAAAGGCAGCCCTGGGCTGTGTCAAACAGCAAGTGTGAACGGGGGCAAAGTTGCACAGTTTATAATGGGTTTGTGGACTCCATAACCTAACTTGGAACACAAGGATACATAGCATCAATTTTATTCCTTAGTTTTGTATGCCTTTGTTTCCTTATTGGCTGTGCAGTGGTGTGTAAAAGTATTGGCACCCATAGACATTGATAAAGCGAGAAATCAACAAGCAACTATATTGCATAAAGTAGTGCTGTAATTGATTTATTTGCATCTTGTGCTGTACTGTACTGTACTGAACTATAACATTAATTATCACTGTACTGGTACTTTCCATTATTTACAATTTTTAAAAAAAAAATGCCTCTATGTGAATTGATTACGAATCTATTGCTACAATTAGGACTCTTTTCAAGGCTTTGTATTGGTCTGACCCTTGACCATTACAACATTTATCTGGTAGTTTATCTTGCACAAAATGCAAGTCATATGCTTGTATAATGATAGGTAAATATAAATAAACCAAATTATGCCAATAAGGAGCAGAGCAATAAAGGATGCATTTCATAAATGTCTTATGTAGCTGAAGTATTTCTGCTAAAAGAAACATTAATTTTGATGAAATAGCAGAAAGTAAAAGTGGCGACTTGTGCTGTTGAGCGAATGAAAAATACATTGCTCAGCACTTGTGAATGTTAAAAAACTCAGGTTTGTCTATGGAGTCAGAAGTCCGAGCTCAGAGCACCAGTCAGTCTAGAGATCATTTATAAGCCTAAACAGCTGCCGGGGGTGGGATCAGAACACTTATAGTACCAATCACAGAGAAGGACAGGCACATCAGACCAGAGTATGAATGTGTTTTCTTGAACTGCTGAGAGTGATTACATGACAGGCAAATTCCAGAATGCGAGGCTGAGCGAATAAAAATGTTTCTTTTTCCTGCTCTCCCCGAGATTTGTGCTCTTGCGTCTTGTTCCAGTTCTGTATTCTTTTTAAAACTGCAAACTTTGCACTGGAGCTCAAACTGAGTTAGCCCTGCCTCAAATGTAGATAGACTGCTGATAAGTTGTAATAGGTACATTAAACAGATGCATTGACTGCTGCAAACTTGCAATGTTGATGATTCAGGGTTTAACAAATACGTCCCTCCACAATCCAGTATTAAAGCACGTACTTTGCAGACCTCTTAATTTAGTTCAGCGGAGCACTGTTAGGTTATCAGGTAAAATGCAGAAAAAAAAAGTTGTTTTGAGAGGACGTGCAAAAAAAGCTATTAAAAATCCTTATCCACAACAACACTTGGCAGAAGAAAAATGGTAACTTTAAAATCTATTTTCATTTCTCTTATTAGCATTACACTGCAGAATTATCCATTCTCTTTAGAATTGTGCAAAAAAGGTTGCTTTTTTCAGTCGCTTTTTTTTTTTTTAAAATCAGGGATATACATATTTTGATAACAGAAGAACACGAAGGTTTCAGGAACTTTAAATATTATATAGCTGCAGCATTTGCATATGCCTAAGTAAAGTGTGTGTGTGTGTATATATATATATATATAATAATGTTGCTCTATCTAGTAAGCGCTAAGATGGAAATAATAGATATGCATATATTACAGTTCTAAAATTGCTTTGAACGGTTATTAAATTATAGATGCTGCAAATTACCCAAGGGCTGCAAATTCCCATATTCTTTCTAAGCAGTTTCCCTGCATTGTGCAAATTTTCATTCTTGAGATTGAGAGTGCATTAATCTGGAAAATATCACTGTCTGATTATCATACCCATTCGGATACAAGTACATGAACTTGTTTTAACCTTGCCTACCATTGCATGAAATATTTGGGATGTAATGGGGATTTTAAAGTAGAAATAAAACCTTTCTAAATAACAGACACATGTGTTTAGTTTCCAGTCCTGTTCAGTGCATGCCATTGCTGTCAAGTTCAAGTGTGTTGCAAACATCAGCTTTAAAACACTCAACCATAATATTCAGTGGTACAAAAAATACAACATATATATATAAAATCTGTAATAGGCTCTGGACTCTTGTAATAAATCACATTCAGAGTTTATATAGAGATAGAGTAATGGAGTACAGGCATGTTCTAATGCTACTGTAAAGTAAACCCATTGAGGGCAGCCAAGGGAGATCTGGTGGAGCTACAATATTAAACATGCTGTCATTTTCAGTGGGCTGTCATTACAAAATATGTTTGTTAAAAACTTTAGCCTATTTTAAACAATGGTAAAAATAAATATCTAGTTTGAACCAATTGCTGGCAAATTTTCTGTTAAAATCCCTTTGTTATAGTAGAGAGAGACGTCAGTTCCTAACATAGCAGAACAGGTAGTATTAGTGTGAAGTACTGTATACCATTAAAAGTTTACACAGTGATAATGCTCCAATAGAAGTTTTAGAAACACGCAATAGTAACATATGCTGTTGGCTCTTCCCTTATAAAAGTTACCATAGTAAATAAGCACATTAATGTTGCAGTTTTTCCATGCTTTTGCCATTGTTATAATACACATTTACCCTTTTACAATGGTTTACCATGATTTGTCTTCATCTATTTGACCATACCTCTGGGCTTTACCATGCTTTCACTATACTTTATTACACTTTGTGTAGGTTGTGAAAGCTCAGATTTTCTTTTGGTTTTTATGGACAAGCAATGGCCCTTATTGTGTAAAAGATAACCTGTATAAAGCCGTGAAGTGACAATAAAATGACAGCAGAAACAGTATGAAAAAGAGACAAAAAAAGGCCTGTTTGAGGTCACCTTGAGTCTTAAGGAAAGCAGACACTAATAGCATGAGTGTTGAAAGAAGACTAATGATTTTTTAAAATTATTATTATTATTATTATTATTATTATTATTATTATTATTATTATTATTAGTTCATATTGCTGCCGATATCTCAGCAAAGAAAGCCCATCTGAATTATGTTACAGACACCTGTTACAGAAGTGGAGGCAGCAGCAGTGAACTTGAATCGACAAAGGAGGTCTAAACAGTGATCCTTGTGGTGTTACCCCCAGGGGTGATTTATTGATTTGCTAAATGTAGTGAAAAGCATTCTGCAATATATCAGGTTTAGAAGTTTTAGCAGTATTATGAAGCTCTGCTACCACTTTGATTATCAAAATAAACCCCAGACTGCTGCAAGGAATCATGAATAAGTGCAATATAGGGGCATGGACCTCAAATGATTCCAATTATTGGAAGGTTGACAACTGAAGCTATTTAATGTTTAGTGATCCAAATAGCTGTTCTGGGTAAGTTATTATTATGTTTTATATAGAACCTTATTATTTGTATTTCCCAAAGTCAAATAGACTAGTTCTTAGTAAATGTCTGAAGCAGTGGTATTTGATCACAAAATGCAATACAAATGATAATAATATAAACAAATCAAATCACACTTTTGCTGTCCTCAAAACCATGGTATGCTGTCAGCTTGAAGGGTGACCTGATCACTAGGGTCAGGCATTAAATTGGATCAGAGCGAGGTGATGTTAAATCATGACTAGTGTGACAACACCACACACTGCAAACTCATTCCAGCATTGCAAACTTACATAGCAAGTAAAATAAATTGAGGCATTAAACACAAGAGGCTTCTAATGCAAAAAATGGAAAGACTCATTTTGACAAATCTCTAGGAGATGTACTTCAGTGCTTAGTCTTTCCTGAGCACTGAAGTTTGGATCTGAGGGCTGCAAGATGAGACTTGTAACGGAACGGCAGTGATGAAACACGAATTAAACAGCTTGGATAAAGATTTATATGGACCTTTCAGGGGAACATGATGAGGTCTCACACATCAGAATAAACAGGGAACAGCTTTGGAACATGGAATTTTAGATGCAGTGTCTGAGCTCTGCAACAAACCAAGACTCATCTTATTGGAATACAGAGTGCTGATTAGATGCAATGATTGTGAGTGACAGAGTGCTGAACAGATCGAACCACTAAGAAAACCAACATACACATCTCATGAAATGCAATTAGAAGAAAGTACTTGAGAACAGTAACCACAGTCAGGTAAACAAACTTCAGTTGGCTTGTCAAAGATCATCATCATGTTTTGGGAATAAGAAGTTGGGAATTTGACAAATTGAAAAGGAATATATTTGTGAATGGTGACCAATTGCTAAAAATTTGCAAAAAATGTATAACTGAAAGGCAGACATTATAAAATAAAAAAGTGAGACATGCAATAAAAAATTGGACAAGCAAGCACTAGGCTGACAGCATTCCTGACAATCTAATGCAAGACACATTCTGTTTGGACACAGCATTTTCATTTTGTACCTATCCAGGGCGACTTACAGTTGTTACAAAATATCACATTACACAATATCACATTACAGATAACAGCAGTTATAAAGTACAACACAGTCAGAAGAAAGTAAGATCAAATTCAAATAAGAGCAAAATAAAGAATACAGTAATTACATTTAAGAGCAAATTCGACTAAGAGCAGTAAACTTATAGTAAAAATGTTTCCTTATAAGAGTAAATTCCATTAAGAGCACGTAGTAAAAGAACAATTTCAAATAAGAGCAGTTACAAAAAACATGAATACAGATATCTATAGGAGTAAAATCAAGTACAAGATATAGGAAATAGTTATAGTTAAGAGCAGTAGTAGAATAAAGTGTGGAGCAGTTCAGTGCAAGTACAAGATGATGCAAATACTGGTACATTTGGGTGCCGTATAGTCCAGAGTTATAGTATTAGTAGTAGTAGTAGTGGTAGTGTTTTAAATGACCACATTTTTTGTGATTTATCAGTTTATCCAAGTTTAGGAAGATTTTTTGACAATGTCAAAAGCAAGAGAGATACAGACAAGGGCAAGACTTCTGAAAGCTATAAAACACATTAAAGCATCTAACCCTAACCAGAAACTGTTTTACCTGCAGATAAACTGTCTCATATAGAAGTATGTTAAAGTCATGCATGGTATACTGTAGGGTTTAAAATTGTATATGGAAAACAGGTAGGATCAAACAAAGCAACGATACTAGAGCATTTGTTGTACCAGTCTTCAGTTTATTTGCAAGGCAGCCTTTAGGCACCCTTTCATAAGAATAGCATTGTAAACCCTCCTGTAAACGTGGCATGGGTCTGTTTTGGAATATTTAACAGTGAGTGTTTGTCTGTGCACTTTTTTTTTATAAGAATCGATATGAAATTTCAGACAAAACGATCATTCAAAACTGATTCAGTTTTTTAGCTTAGTATGAAATAAACATCTCAATTACCTTGAATTTAAAGGTGCCATTATTCCTGAATTTCAAATTATCATACGTTAAGATACTGTAAAAAAATAAAATAAAAGCTTTTTTTTTCTTTTTTTAATTAATTAATTTTTTTTGGTCAATCTACACAGCACAATAGCATGGTTTTAAATGCTGTTTGGGAATGGTCTTTGTCTACGCAATTGGTAGAGTAACTAAAACCATTTACACAAATCAAGAATAACAGCCTTTTTTAATCATTTGATTGGTCTTCTAAGTGGGCGGTTGAAAGGCAAGGCCCCTTACAGTAACCTTTATGAATAATAATCAACTAATGATCAGCACGGTGCACAAGCCAAGTTCCTGACTTTCCACAGAGCTGTAGACAAACATATGTCAGTGATTGGGGTCTGAAATCTTGTTGCGTGCCTGTTAGTCTTCATGTACGTGCAAGAGTGAATGACTAGGGTCCTCAGCTGTTTATAACTACATGTTGGTGCAATTTCCTCCTGCTGGATAATTAATGCTGCCTTGAACTTTTTAAATCAACATTTTAGGACATCAGCTTTTGAATAAATATCTCAATAGCAAGGATTTTAAAGGATGCAGCGTGGCATTCTTGTGTATTCATGGCACATATTTTACATTAAAATCTGTGAGCAATAAAATCAATTTATAAAGCTCTTAAATCATTAACATGTTGTATGTCGGGTTGTTGGTGTACTGATGTCAACAACCCGAGACTGTGTTAGCTGCTTTAAAACAATATTTCTAAAAGCCTGTATTTTTACATTTGCCTACAAAATGTTAGGCATAAGCAACAAATGAAAACCAAGACAATAAAGTAAACACTTTCACACAGTGGGTATGAATAATCACTGTTACTATGTGTTAACTAAAAGATTCATTCCAAGGCTTTAAGGGATCAGAGCTGGTTTTGAAAGTTTTTCATATGTTACTGCACAATGTACACCATTTTTCAAGCCATTTTCCCTAGCCTGTGTCATTAACCTGACACCACCCCCTCGTCCTAATTCAGTTCAACTGTGTACAATCAGAGTGTTGAACGTGAGATTTAAAAGAGTACTGGCTGTATTCACTGCTCAAATTTAATTTATTCAGAAAGAATGCAGACGGCAGGTGGTTTTCTTGTTAATAAGTAATCTGCAAATCATTTCTCATCTGTATAGCTCCAGATAAACCAGAAGACAGACTGAGTGAATGCGCAAAACAGCCACATGCGTATTTTGGAAATCGATTGTGCTTTATTAGCATTCCCTGAAGGTATTCAGCCACTGTAAGCTACTGAAATATTATCCTGCTTCATCTTCAAGGGGGGGGGGGGGGGGGGAGTATGCACTGGGGTATAGGCTTATACAGTCAATAAATCAAAAGCTGTTTAGTACATATGCCATGCTTGCATTTTAATGAAGAATCCAGCATTAAGTGCCTTGTTAGAAGTGCAAATAATCAAAGAATTACACAAACATGGATAGACTTCAACAGTGTGCCGCCAGTAAGGTGAAATTCCAGTGAATATTTAAATCAGCCAGCTCTCGGTGTAACACCTGAAGCGACACATTTGAAACATGGTTACTTACCCTTTGTTCTTATTTTATTGTATCTCTCTCCTCTGTGCAGTCCAGATTAAAGCTTTGAAAGCAGATCGAAATATAAGAGCTAGCTATATCCACATCCAAGAAATAAATGCACATTAATTGCTTGAGCATTCCACTGAAAAAAACCCAGAGAGACCAAATTGCAGGATGAAGCACAACCACTGTCAACAAATGAAAATACACACAGCGTCATATTAAGTCTTAAGCATTGTATTCCAGCAACCTCCTCGCCCTGCACAGCCTCTCCTAAAGTGAATCTTTAGTATTTATTATGTATTCTTTTCCAACATGACCAGCTGTTTGCTCTCTGACACCAGATGGGACAGAAGAACAAACAGAGATGGATGCAGGATATCCCAAAACGTATGGTCACAACAAGTACTGTATATAAAACAGTATATCACGGTGCATGCCACTTAAATAATGTGTTCTTAAGTTTTGCTAAAAATGCCAGGAAAAAAAGAAGCCTGAAATTGTAATATCTTACAGCACAGTTTTATATTCTTCATTATTTATTTGTTATTCAATAACTTATTTGGAGCCAAAAGTAAAAAAAAATGTACAGCTACTGGTTGAATGCTTTTTTGTCTCGATTTAGAAAAGACATAATTAAATAATTATACAGGAAGGACTGGATTATACTGAGAAGTTGCCTTCATAATTTCCTTAAGTATCTCTTATGGCATATTTGATGCAGCAGTAATGAACAATGCAGCTGATGAAGAAGAAAATAGTGCCAGACACATTTTATAATAAAAAGATCTAATTACTTCAAAAATATGTCAAAATATGCCATCAGGGGCAAATATGGAGCACCATTATGTAACCAAAAATGGTTTTAATGTCTCCTCAGAATCAATAAAATACTGGATTATCTTTTGGTTATGATGACATGGCTCCCTTTACAAGCAACCAGGTATTTCCTCACTAAATGCTCAAGTACAAATAATTAAACTAGACTATACTGACATGTTTAATGTATTTGAAACTTGGCTAGGTAAATTCTCTATCTAATCCACTCTAATATTTTGTTCAATTCCTCGCACGCACAAGACTGTTGAAAATTCTGCATTTGTAAATAACCCTTGTCCAAGAACATTAGCTGTTGTAGCCACTACATTGCCACAGTAATTGCAATTTAAAAATTTACTAGAAAAAAAGTATTGCTTGAGGCTTACATATGTCATTTTACATTGAGCATGTCAGACTTCATTCAACTGTGGCCTTCAGTTTCAACATAGTCACTGTGTCAGTGTATAAATACAGTACTTGTTTGACCCATTTGGACCTGCTGGTACACTACAGTGTAGTATTTACAGTATAATCGTAAATCTCAAAAAACTACTCACTTCTAAATCTTTTGTAGTCATTTTGTACTACTTCAGTATAAATACATGTTAATTTGGATTCATATGTTGTTTTTTTCTGACTTTATGTGAACGAAAAGACACACATTTGCCCGTTTTCCCATTGGAAATAGTGATATTTTGAAATATCACTGTCCTGGTCACAAAAGCAAAGTGTGTGGGGAATAATAGCCACTTTCTATACTTTTGAGGCATAAGCAATTAGGAAATAACTCTTACTACCCAGGAAAAAAAAAAAAAAAAATTGTTACACGGTGATATCAAACATTGTAAAGTCTTGTCAGTCTTTTCATCTCTTTCGAATTGACTCCATGGATATCTGTGATTCTGATACAAACGTATGCACTGAGCTGTACTGAGGCCTTGTCTGAAGTCAGTTTATGCCTTGTGCTTATATGATTGTATTGGAGGTATACCTTTCTTGTATATAAAGTGTTTTTTAATCAAAAACCATTTGTCAGCTTATTTTTTTATTACAACTATATATATATATATATATATATATATATATATATATATATATATATATAGTTTCAGATGATTGGCCGATATCTTTTGGTATGCTACGGAATCAATTTTACCATGTATTGGAACTAAATTTCCTGTGTCATTAGTGGAAAAACAGCATTATAGAAGGATATTACCACCTCCATGCTTGACGTGGCTATGGTGTTTTCTTCTTTGTACACCTCACCAGAATTTCTCCAATTTTTGTTCATCACTCCACAAAGCCTTTGACACAAACTCATATCCATCATTCGAATGCTGTTTTGCAAACTTTAAGCGATTGTCCTTGTGAGGTTTTCCCAAATGGCTTTTTTTTTGAGACCTTCACCGCGATATAGCGAAAGACCCATAGAAAAACAAATAAGCTAACAAATACTGTACAACCACTCCCTCGTTTTATCGGGGGCGTCAGGGTCTAATATAAATCCTCTCTGCAATACCCTTTTTCTCATTTTTCATATAAAAAGCAGCACACCATTTTAATTCATACTGTGAAGGGTAATTGCTTCTCATCAACTTAAGTCTCCAATTAATTTCAGAAGTCTTCTTCTGCACAAACCCGCTGCATTGAAAGAATCCCATTCCAAACATAGGAGTCTTGTTGGTAGGGAGCTGATGTCACTGCCCTGTGGCTTTTGCTAGTGCATTGCTGCCAGACGTGAACATCTGGTTGGCTAAAATAAAAACTGCTTCAGCAAGTAGATATTTAATTTGCTTTGTATTATTGCGCAATGCGTGCATATATGATAACAGTACGATGTCTTTGCTTTGTTTTTATTTATTTTGCATATTTTTGTTTGGGATGTGCAGTGTGAGATAACACAAACAGTACTTCTAAGTGCAATTGCCTATGTCAATTGCAGACTGTAAAAGATGGGGAGCCAACTCCAGGACCATGATATATCCGAATCCACAGTACAGTGAGGGGTGATATAACAAGGGGTGGGTGTATTTTTAAACAAATGCTGAATAAGATGTCTGTGTTATAAAGTGCCAGTGCAGCTTTTCTTCAGTTCAGATACTGTACCAAAAGGGAGAGACAGAAACAGAAGTTAGACTGAGAAGTTGTTTACAGTTTGAACAACACCAGTACTGTATTTACTGTAGAAATATTGCATGAATCACTAGTATAGGGAATTGGGTGACATGCTGTAGGAGCGTTATATCCGAGGTGTGTTATAACCGAGAGCCTTATAGTGAGGGAGCACTGTCAGTAACAATAGTCTTCCCTCGGTGCAATAATTTTCCACTATGAATTCCACTGTACATATTTAATATATGAGTCAGTCAAAATAATGAGGCAATGTTGGATAGTAAATATGACTTTATATACTATAAAGCCATAAACATTTGCAAGCCTTTTATTATGCATTTTTCGCATATTAAAAAAAAGCAAACATTTTTGGCATGAATATCTTTGTACTATGCATACAAAAAATACTACAAGTGCAACAGGTCACCAACATTTCTGGAGTAAAACAGGTTTTATGTGTGTGATCCATATTTTGGTCACAAATATTGATGTCTTTACAGTATTTTGTTTAAACATAGCTGTACAGCAGAATTAAATAACTAAATAATATAAATAGATAATGTTTTTGAAGTTCATACCACATAATTATGTTTCGTAGTTAACTTTCTGTTAAGTCACACAATCACTGTTCAGCAGTTTTTTCATTCAGCCATTTTCTCTTGTTAGAAGTGGAGGCGGTGGGCGTTCCCTTGAAAAGTGGCGGGACTGACAGCAATGTGAACCTATCACGTCAGAGGGAAACTTATTGCCCAGTGGAGTAAGGATGTTAAGGCAATCTATTTTTGCTCATATGATGAGGTTTTAACCAATCACTGACATACATACATATATATACACACAGGGCTCGAAATTAACGTTGGCCATGTGGCAATTGCCAAAATGCCCCTCAAAGGGTATCTTTATTCAGGGCCATTATGATCGTTGTGGCCTTTCAGCTACAACTGTATTAGGAAGAGTTTGGGTCTAAACAATAACACAATTACTTAATTTGTATGGTCACACCAATCCCACACATACTTGTGTCAATATGTATGAATGCCCTATGACATTGGTCTGTAAAATGGAAAAAAAAAGCCAGCATATTGCATGTTTTAAATTGAAGCGCGAGAGGGACGATAGCAATCTGATCAAACACAGATGACTGGCAGTCCAGAGGTGCTGTATTAACACCAGCACAATACGGTAACGCGTTTTATGCAGTAGTTGTGATGAGTATTACTGGTGTGTAAAAATGTAGCTTTAAATAAAACGTTGTATTCAAGAAATTTTGAACAAGAACGAGAAGTAAAAATGCAGTTGGCTACTAAGGCAAAAATTGTTTCTGGAGCCTCATCTAGGCTGCTGGCTGACAAAAGTAATTGAAAAAAATGGCCAATAATTAGCTTTACATATGAATCCTAAGCAAAATTATACAACAGTCAACACTTTAGCCTTGACTTAAGTTTAGTGGCCTTGGTACCCTCTACAAACGTAATTAAATTTAGCCTTGCCCCTTTTGTTGCCAATTTAAAGTCTTTGCAAAAACTTTGGACTCACTGAAAACAGATCCAATTTGTAATAGTCATACTGGCAATACATACAGAGCATCAAAAATAAACTGTTTAACAGCAGGTGCAGTTGCTTCTTAGATGCTGCAAAATCTGGCGATCTTGGGCAGGTGTTGTGACTCTTGGGTCTCCCAGTTCATGGCCTGTCATTGAATGTGTCTGGTTATACCGTCTCGCCAGGTTTGAAACTGCTCACTGCAAGCACCCAAGATGGCAAGCCACAGTACGCTGCCCTAGTCCAGCCTCCAACATGCCGATTACACAAAGGTGCTGCTTTCTTGACAGACATGACAAACACTTTTTCTGTGATTTTCTTTATTGCTTTTATTCAAGCTTGCAATTAAACAGCTGAAATCACTCCATATCCAGTGTCCAATCAGCTGTCTCACTAATTGGGTGATTAAGTGCATATGCTTCAGTCTTAGTCAGTCAAGCGTGTCACGGTCAAGTATAAATGATCGAGTGATTAAAAAGAAACCAAAAACACTTTGTCGATGTCCATTATTTTTTCAAAAATAAATGTTATAATAGTGATACGTTTCTTTCGATGCTCAGTATAGATTAAATTTGGGAGGTGTTATTTATTTTTTTAAACTAAAAGCACTTCAGTTTAACAGCAATAGAAAAACACACAAAAAAAGTTTCTACTCATTTATTGTAATAAACATTCAGTTAATGTCTGTCTCAACTGTAATAAAAAGAGATTGTGCACAAAGGATTAGCCTTCATGGTCCATTCAGTTTTTTTTTCGTTTTTTTTTTTGCTTAGAAAACTGACAAAAGCCAGAAAATACATAGAATTAGTTGTAAACGCTCTCTAATTGTACATACAAAGCACTACAGTATTTAAAAATGAGGCAAAATAAACAAGAAATGGGTAAGTGCCTTGGGTTTATACAATCTATGCACTGTACCATAAAACAAAAAACACTACAACAATTATAGGTATGACACATGAGGGACAGAGTGCAAATTTACACATAAATAGATCAATTATCAGCTTATTCATATAGAAAGTCTGGGGAAAATATATACAAGGCACAACTGAATCATTTTCATGTTCTATATGCAACCAGCCTAATACAAAAATAAATCAGACAATTAAACAATACTTTAGAACAGGTCCCCTCACTTTTTTCATATCAATACATTGCAATATCAACCATGCTTTCGGTTAACTACATACGAGACTAGAAAGATAGATTATGATTTTATATATATTCAAAAGCTTTATAAAAGCTGAATATATACTTATTTTCTTGTGAACTTATCACTAAGATGGTAAAGCTGACTATTTAAAAAAAACAACTGAAAGATCCTATGCTGCATTTGATTGACATCGTGCATCCCACCTCAGAAATTCAAAGATGACTAAATACTATACTTTTTTGCAAGCCTTAACCAGTGTACATGTTATGCTCCACATAAATGTCAGTTTACAGTGTCCAATAGCAGGAAAAGACAAATAAAAACAGGACATAAAAAATCCTTCCAATTTCTTAAACAAAGTCAAACAAACAACTGCCTTAACATATTAATGATCAAAACTGACGTTACAAACAGAATGTTGCCCAGTACCATATTATTCAGGTTAATTATGAGTTACAATTAAATCATAAAATAGGTTCTATAATATTGTCTGCAATAATTATATCAGGTGTGTAGTTGATCGACTGAAAGTGTGATACTTCCTTTCAAACATGGCTGGCAGGCTGACCAATGAAGGTGACTGGACTCTCTAGAAAAAAAGGGGTGAAATATTAATAAAACAAGGTTAACAGGACAACAGGTTGACTGCATTTCCCTTAGCAGTCCCTTGTGAAAGGTGTACCCATAACCAAATCACCCAAATGCCACAGGTGTCATTCTGAACTACAGTACATGCAACACTGAGCCCAAATAGCAGTCATTCTTTCTTTCCAAGTTTCTTCCATTTGAAAGGGATACTAAATACAGTATTTAAAGAACAGGCCACCACAACTTCCAGTTGCAACATTTACAAACGTATAGAAGTCCTTTATTCTTCTACACATTTAAGGATTTAAATGTTTTATGCAATAAAATGTATTTAGTCCTCCTGTAAACTGAATACAGCGATGATTTTACAGCTGTATAAAAATTGTTGCTTTTAAAATCTCTTGGAACAGGAAGTCTTCAGCGTGTCTTTAAAGAAATCTACCTGTAAAACGTTCAAGCTCCTAAAGAAAAGCAGCACCGGAAAGTAGGTGGGGGTGGCGAGCGAGTCGGACAAACGAGAAACTGCAATAAAAAAATATTTAAAAAAAAAACGCGTCCGTTTTCAGGTTTCCTTTAAAAATTACAAGTCCCGAGAGACTGTGGATGGTTCAGCACGTTAAATGCAATTTTGCTTTTACAGCAGGAAACTCAAGTGCATCAATGTAGGTGAACCAGTAGGACTAGAATTTATCTACAATACAGACATGCAACATGTTGATCGTGGTGCAAAAGTGTATGCAAGTATAGTCAAATGTATTGGGATTTCAAATACATGAAACATCTGCACCTAAATTCTAAACAGCACTACCACCTCCAAAATAATATGCAGCCCCTTATAACTTGTATTGTTGTTCAAGATATGTTCCTTGGAAAGAAAGAATTTGCAAGTGTTAATGTAGTTTAAAACTAGGCCTTTTACAAGATAAATGGTTTACCAGTCACTTATGCAAAAGAAAAGCCCTCTGTGAAAAGTGTAATTAATACACTCCCAAATGAATTAGTGAACTGTGTTAAAGTATAGGATTCTCACTTCAGCCATTCTTGTCACAAAAGGGTTTCCTTTCTGGTCACCAAGGAAGACCTTTGGGGGGAACTAACGCTCTGTGGGCTTTGCTCAGAGGGCTCAAAGGCAGTTGGAATTGTCGAGGAAGCACTTGAAGTACAAGAAGCCGACACCCTATTATTGCTGATGTGTTTTTTGGGGGTCTCAGTACAAATAGGGGCCCGGGGCCTGGAACTTGGAGAGCTTGCATCTAGGGAGTTTGAACGGTGCACATTAGCATGCCTGGCTGAGCAATTTAGGCTGAACGTTGAGGAAGAACGAGATATCTACAAACAGGGAGTAAGGAGGGAAGGAAAAGGTTAACTAATCAAAAAGGGAAAAAATGCAATTAAAGTAAAAATTGTAATTATTCTGTATGATACCACAAAGAAGAATGTCAAAAGTATTAAATACCCCACAATCACTCAAATTAGTAGACTATCCCTGTTACCTATGAATAGGGGTCTACCTAAAATCACGATTGTGGAAAATCTGGAAATTGAGGGGTGACTACGAAATTCACCTATTTTAGGTGCCAATGCATACCAGACAAGTACGGACCAGAAAAAAAAGAAACCTTGTTTAAATGAACTACTGCACAAGGCAAGCGACGCAAACTACATATCTTTAGACAAATAACATTGACCAAAAAATACTCAAGTGGTTAACGTTCTTGTTTACTGTTCAAATGACAACAATGTTTTAAACAGGCTATCAGTGCGTCCGTACTGCTTTTCTGTGACCTGTACTGTAGGGGTGGGACAAAGTCGGCGCTGCATTGTTTTGATTTAGGTTTCTAAAATATAGTTTTCAGCATTGGAGGTAAAATACCAGAAATGGACAGCAAAGAAAAAAAAAGCAACGTATACTTCAGCTGATGATCGTGTCAAGATATTTCCCAAAGAAACTGCACATGCAGATGGAGGTAATTGTTTTGCACATCTAGTAATGTGTCTTTGGAGAAAATAAGATTGCTCGCTATTTCGATTCAAAATCACAAATTAAACTAAGGGCTACTACAGAGGTTGCTGAACAGAACGTAAAATAAACAGCTTTCAGAAAACAAACTGCAAAGTCTGCGCAGCCAAAAAGTATCCGTCAGTTGTAGCCAAGTTAAATCAGCACTACAGGTACGATCTAGCACAGCCACCTCGCTTCAGCAACCTGCTGCTTACTTTTTAAATGCAGTTAGAATTTTAGACCCAAACAGGAAAGTTTTCTTTGTTTTGATTCTGTACTAATAAAATAAATTATTTGATGGGACAAATAACATGACAACGAAAGCGCTGCATATATTGCCTTTATTAAAGTATGCCAGATGCCCTTGGGTAACTGAGTTTTAGGACTGTTTCTAATAGATTTCCACATGTGTATAACTTGGTAAAGGCTTTGCCTTACACATCCAACCAATTCAGTGGATGCAGACTTGGTCTCAATGTATGGGCTAGTGCACACCAGACAGAATGTCAGCAGCAACTGCTGGAGGATGTTGCATGCTTGCTTTTAACAAATGACAGCACTCTGTTTTAGTAAGGAAGCAAGTACCACTATTTTTAGGCTTTATAGTGCTCTAAAATATTGTCTACTTAGGTTTATTCTATTCCATAACCTACCCGTGAAAAATACGTAAATTTACTGTGATTTAAGTAGACCCCTACCTATGAATTCTCAAAGCTGCAGAGCTGTACTACTGCTAGTCAAATTTAAATTAACATACAGGTTGAGTGTTATTTTTAAGACTAAGCGTACATGCACCACTGTTGAGGAAGTATGTTAAGTTAGTGTCTGTGCAGGAGTGAAATGTAATGTCTACAGATCAAAAACACATTAATACAAATGAAACCAGGCCTACTAAATCTACAAACATGGTTATTTAAATAGGCAACACTAGGCTAGATTATGGTTGGGGTTGGGTAGTTCTGCTAGTTGATGTTTGAAGCTACTACCTAATTTAACCTGAATACCACTTTTGATGTTTCATTCATCTGATTCGTCTTGGAGATACTACTAAAGATGACAATAGTCACAGAGTGAAGATTCAGGATAATTCAATAAGTAAACTTTTTCTCCAAGCAGTTTTACACATTTTACAACGAGGTACAACAACCCCTTGAAAACCATGCTTCATGGCAGCTGTATAATGTTATTTGCCAACACAAAGCAATGGCATCAAAACTTACGACATTTCTCCACAGGGTGTCTTGCGTTTGTCTTCTTACACTTGATTACCATCAGAAAGGTCTAAACATAGCTAAATTACCAAGTGGATACTTACAGCCAAAGATGACGTGCTTGCCAGACGACCACCCAAGTAATTCCCAGTGCCTGCAGTAGGGCTATCAGGGGTACTGTTCGCCAGGAATGCTCTCTGTATTACTCGCTTTGGAGTTTTGGTGAAGGAGAAAGCTCTTGTGACCTTTAAAAGGATACCAAAGAATAAAAAAATGAGGTTCCGATCATGACTTAATGCAGATAATAAACCAATTCAACAAAATTGAATCAGTATACAAACTGCACAAGGAGTAACTACTACACAAAACCAGTGTCACAGGAAGTTTATTTTTTCAAGACATGCACATTTTAATAGATACAGAGATAGCGATATATATATCTTTTTTTTTTTTTTTTTTTAAACAAACACATCGATGAATCAAATATCAAATTCTAAATGTAAAAAGGGTTACCTTCTTGGATGTCTTTTTGATTGCCCTCGATGCACGACTCAGTGTGCTGCTGTCCATATCTTTTGTGTTTACTTGCAGGGAGTCAGGATCAGTACGCTGGATTAAGTTCTCCTGTTGTACACAAAAATAAAAATGCTGAAGAGACCACTGCAAAAGCTAAAGCATCAGTATTCATTTTTAGCAGAAATATGGATTGTAGTCATTTAAAAAAAAATGAAAAAAACCCTTTATAACCTCCACCAAACTTTTAAATAATTGTGCTATTGATCGAAGTGGCACTTCTTGAAACTGCCAATTTAAATATATATTATGTTTTAAATCGAAAATATACATACAATTGTAAAGAGAACAATACTATACCTCAGCTAAATGTAGTTAGTAGTGCAACCTTGTGGTTAATCCACACACGCACCAGAACTAGCTAACACACACATTTTTTTATTTTATTTTTTATATATTATATTAATAATACATACAATATCAAGGGAATTATCTCTAAATTTAGAATTTAAACTTGTATACATTTACTTCGAATAAAGATTTCTACAGGACATCGTGTAGACTCCTTAACTGTATAACATACCCAAACCGTTGCAACCTGGATCTGCGGGGGGGGGGGGCCGGGGTGGAGGGTATATAAAATATCTAGAAATTTATATTTTTGGTACATAGCACAAACATTATCTTGATATATAATATATATATCTATATTAATAAGTTAATATATATATAATATAATATATATATATTATAATACTATATATATATATATATAGTTAAGCAACTCGTCACGTTAAGCTTTTTGTGCACGACTTTCTAAAAAAATGTTATTTATTTATTTAAATTCCAGAGGCCGTTAAACATGAAAATAGGTGTTACTGCATCTTCAGCAGTTTAATTATGCATGTTTTTGGAGCTGGAGGAAAGAAATTAAAGAAAATCTATTATAACAGTCCTAAGATTAAGTAGAATAGCTATAATGATTTGCAGTTGCATGCAAAATCTAATAGGATTTAAAAATCAACAGTTTAAGATATGCCATAGGAAAGTAATACATTAAATAAATGATAGATAGAATTTCAAATCCAACCTCTAACTCCTTAATTATTAAACAGTATCAAACTTAAATTAATTCAAAGATTAGCTTTAAAACATTTCAGACTGTAATGAATACTGCAGATGACAAATAATTGCCACAAAGCCAGAAGATAAATTGCTCCCTGGCTACTAGCATTCCAAAAATTTAAAAGGAGAACATATGAATGAAGCTTATTAAAGATGTCCTTTAGCACATCCTGAGGACATTGACATATTTTTTGGGGGCAACTTTGGATCTGCGGGGGGGGTAATAAAAAAAAAAAAAAAAGGCAGAAATGTTTGGGTTTTTTGGTACATACACAACTCATTCTTGAAGCAGCTAAAACAGTATTGCAAACTGAGTTTGTCTTTTGGCGGTGAAGTTAATAAGCACCCAAACCTGCTATTTCACCAGGAAATCACACACTAAAAACACAGCAACTTACAGCATCTGCTTTACAAATGGTGTTGGCTACATGCCGGCAAAGCATTCGGAGCCAATCTTCCTTCAGCGTGTCCTCTGCTGCCAACTGGAAGCTAAACAACAGGTTGTCCTGTTCAGTCGGAGGGCGCACCACAAGGGCAAAGGCATTATGGCAATCTGTGATCAAAACCAATTAGAAAAAAAATTAAGTAAAATAAAGAAATCAGTTAAGGTGTATAAAAGCCTTCAACTATAATTC
Source organism: Polyodon spathula (assembly GCF_017654505.1). Lineage (NCBI taxonomy): Eukaryota > Metazoa > Chordata > Actinopteri > Acipenseriformes > Polyodontidae > Polyodon > Polyodon spathula. Next base: position 30,479,426 of record NC_054547.1, read on the forward strand.
AAGTGTGAACGCAGCAATTGCTGGTATGGGTTATGTTGGGGAGGTCAAAATGTAAGTTCTCAGGAATTGTAATGCCACTGTAATTAAGGTTTGAGCTAGTGCGGGTATAAGGCTTTGTACAAGTTTGATCATTTTCCTTCTGTGTGACCCAGGAATAAAGCTATCCCCTGCCCAACATACTATGTAATCATGTGTCCTAATGTCAACATATTCAGCAATGATTTAAAGGTAGCCTATTTCCAATACCTGAGGTTTAGGACGCACTGCATTGATTAAAAAAAAAAAAAAAAGTATTAAACAATTGGAAGAACCAGACACTTCCCTCAAGGTTATTGCTATTATTGCGAATTGTCTTTTCATTTTAGACTTTGACAGTTTAATAACCTTCATTTACTGCATTGCACCATGCTCACTTTGTTCTGTATTAGGTTTATTTTTGGTTATGTTAAATTGTTCTTGGAAATCATGGCAGCATTCAAAGAGGAGTACATTAAATGTAACTATTCCATCAGAAATTTTGTTTTGCTCACCTGTTTAGGTCTATTTTCATATGATGAAATTTGTACTGTTAACAACAGTAACTTCACCATTACAAACTCTACTTTTAATCAAAATGCCAATGTTAAGTGATAAAGACCAATGTTGGAAAACCAGTACTAAACTTATTATTAAAGTTTGTATTCCTAGGAAACTCAACTCCGCAGATAGCAAACTTTTTAGAGAGTCCTGTTTTCACTAACCTTCCGTTTCCTTGAGATCCAGAACTTTCCTGATTTGAGACAGGGGCATAAGAGTAATGTGTTTAAGGGAGGCCTGAGGTCGTGTGCCCCCATGGGGGCTCCTAAAAGTGGATATTACTTTGTGACGCTTCCTTGCAATCTGAAAACAAAGGTAGGACAATTTAATCCCTTTTAAAATGTTTGCAGAAATTATTTTTTCTATTGACCTGGAATTCAAGTTTAATATAATGTGGACTGGCATCAGGGGAATTGGTTAACCCAACAACAGTCAATAGCTCCTTCTTAAAGGTAAACCATCTCTCCTCTTTATCAGGCCTTTATTTGAACAAGGGCAAGTTTCTTAACTTTCAATTTAAATGATGCTTGTTTACTGTATTTTAATATCAACCCCCACTTTAAAGTATGTCTCAACAAATAAAAGTTAGAAGTAAGCACCATCTTTTCCCTTTGCTCATTAACAGGCTGGTCTGACACTCATGAAGCCGAGCTGAGACTCAGTTTTTTGATTGCTAAACCCATCCTAATGCAACACTTCTAATTAGGAAACAGATACAGTAAGAAGCTGTGTCAGCAACAATAGATTGCACATGCATAAATAATTCAAATTCAAGAGAGCTGTTGCAAATAAAATTGCACTTTAACCAAGTATCAACAATTCTAAATTTGCAAATATGCAGGAAAATGCTTTAAAGCTGATGCCCCATTTGCCCCCAAACAAATACAGTACTGTGAAGATCTTAAAGTAACTTGGGCATTCCTGAAGCAGCTAAAAAGTGTTGCAATGGTATATGTATTTTGGTTAATAATCTTAATTATATACGCACACAGCACCATATACTTAGTCATATTCTTTCAGATAATTTTACAGTAGTAGTCGTAGTTCATCATTTCATCATCATTCATCATTTGTTTTTTTTTGTTGAAATCCAATACATATGGTTGTTGCATTTGAAAAGCCAGCACTGCGTTAACTTACCTCCAGACAGTCACTGAAGAGAAACAGAGTGACATTTTCCCCTCGGTCACAAGGCTTATCTCCCAGTGAGATTGTCTCAACTCTATGAACCAGACTGCGATGAGATGACAGAAGATTGGCCTATATTACAATATAAAAAAGGGAAAAAGGTAAGTTAGCAATTCAACTCTGCACTGATCATACTAATAATGTAGTACTTCTAGAATCCACAATCAATTTAAAAATCAGAAATAAAAATGGTAGTTTTACTTTTATATAGATTTTACCTTTAAATACATCATCATTCATTTAATTATATCAAAAGTACTGAAAACCATGATTGGATCTGTGTAAATCAATATGTGAAGCATATTGCAGTTTGTACTGTTAATGCAAACAACTTAAAGTATAAATTTTTTTTAAAAAAAAATCACATCACTATACAGAAATCACATCTGCTTGTGTTTCTTACAGCAAATTTACAAACACCAACCTAACTTACATTTATGTGACATACAGTACGCTTCACTGTTACACCTTATCAGGTTGGTTCATGCCGAGCACTGTAAACAACTACAGTAACCAAAGAGGGCAAGATAGACCCCTACTGGGCTTACAGGTACAGAGAAAGAAAAAACACACACAAAGGGCAATTGCATATTGCACATGCATATTTTCATTTCATGTACTTTGCATTTTCTCAAATGCATATGTATTTTTAAAGAAAACCTACTGGACAATTATCAACTTCATAAACAACATCAAAGATCTGCTTTTGTCCTTCTGTTTTTCTTTTGTCCTCATTGATATGCCTGAAATAAGATACAAATATAAAATACATATTTGTTTTCCTATATTAATTAATTATGAAGTATAGTATCAAAACTTAAATCAAAAGATTTAAAAAGCAATATACAATTGTCAAAAGCAGTAAAAAGATTTGATATACTTCACAACAAAAAAAGTCATACTGGTTTCCCTATAAACAACACATTCAAGGGATTGATACATATTGCGTTGCAATCACTGACTGATGTAAAGCACAAGTCACTATTTTAATGATCTAAACACGGCTGAGATTTATAAACTATTCAGCCGTATTGCTTTTATGTACATAGCCAACAAAACTTGAATGACTGAATTCAAAGAGTTAAACAAAATTGTAATAAGAGCTTACGTCATAACTTCTTTGAGAGATTCAATAGCCTTTTCTAAAGTAACTTTGTCAGGATTGTCATCTGCAGTGTGTTTCCTAATATCTAAAAATGAATGGGGGTGGGGGGAGAGAGGGGATTATATATATATAAATATATATATATAGGATATATATGTATATATATATATATATATAGCTTTATATAGCTTTTCACAACTGTCAGATATTAGAATTCAATAAAAAAAAGCACAAACATATTACCAATACATTTGTAATTTACTGGAAATCTGTGGATTTGTATGTTTCAGCTAATTATATTGTATTAGTGGTCAACAGGAACACACTTACGGAAGGGGCAACAAGAACCAAAATGCACTTAACATGGAAACTTTCGTCAACATCAGACTTCAGTGACTAAATAAAGTGCAACTTCTCTCTCTCTATTAAACCCCACAATAAAGGAGAAAACTCATGTTTAAAAGAAAACAAGTTTGAGATTACCATTAAGTAGGAGAGCGACACTGGGTAATCTCTGCACAGGTCGGATAAGCAACTCAGCCAAGGTTTGACGACCACACTCTGGTTTAGACTGGTTAATCTAAAATAAAAACCCACTGGCTTGTTAAGCGAGTCAAAAAAGGTTTTTAAAAATTGTAGTTCAAAATAAAAAGTACATACCTTCAAAAAAGCATGGAACCTTGGCTTCTGCTTTTCACATTTGGCAATTGTCTCTTTACTCATTTCAAAGAAATTGACAAATGGGGGGTAAGCTTTCACCAATTCTTTTGACTGTTAAAAACAGAAAATAATATGCTGTTAAGATTCTTACCCACAAAAAGATTTACAGTGAAAAGGCCAGAAAGTGCAAGTACAACATACTACCCAAGAGTAAAACATGCAAAAAAACTGTTCTTACAAATACTATGGTAAGGTTTTTTTTTTTTTTTTTTTTTTTTTTCCCCCCCAAATGAGGACGAGACCTACATAGCATTTGGGATTGTACGACAGATAGCAAAGTCTGTATATGTGTGTGTGTGTGTATATATATATATATATATATATATATATATATATATATATATATATAGTGAGATAGCAGGGAGGGGGTTAAAATCCTTCCCTGCTAAAAACCTTGTGAGAATGCACATTTGGGTGTTATGGGGTTTAATTGTGTAATTGTTTTATTGTTTAGTAATCCCCTGCACCTGGTGGTTATTCTAAATTAGAGCCAGGTGCAGGGTATTTAAGAGAGGCAGCCAGTCTGTTCCAGGCTGCTGCTGAGAGAAGAGCCCGACTTTATGAGTGAGCAGTCGTATTGAGGTATTGTGTGAGGGTGTGTTTTTCAATGTTTGTCGCAGGTAAACGGTTTAGCCGTCCTGCGTGATAGTTAGGTTCATGTTTATGTTTAGTGAGTGCTCCAAATAGGAGCTAGGTGTTTGTTTTGTTTATTTCATTTTGTGTTTATTAAAAGTGCGCGTGAGCGCTGTTTGTGTACAATCCTGTGTGTTGGGTCGTGATTCAGAAGGGAGAAGAACCCGTGAGAGCCTGTGTGGCGAGCAAAAAGGTGACTATATAAAATAGTGCTCCCTCGCTATAAGGCTCTCGATTATAAAGCTCCTACAGCATGTCCCCCAATTCCCTATACTAGTGATTCATGCAATATTTCTACAGTAAATACCAGTACCGATGATGTTCAAACTATAAACAACTTCTCAGTCTAACTTCTGTTTCTGTCTCTCCCTTTTGAAACAGTATCTGAATTGAAGAAAAGCTGCACTGGTACTTAATATAACAGACACCTTATTCAGCATTCATTTTATAACTAGATAAATATTAGGCCTATTACGTGGTTCTCTTTCCTAACGTAGTAACTTTTGCTGCGAGAGGAGCTGCAGCTTGCTTTCTCCAGGTGACGAGACGCTTCAGCCCCGCTCAGGCAGCTGAACCTGAGGCTAGCCCATGCCCTCTTTCCCTTGCCCGACCCGCTCTCCTTCTTGCACTTGGTTTGCTTGTCTATTGATTCGAACTGAACTCCAGACCGCCGTTTAGCAATACTATCTATAGTTTAAAAACTGCTAATTAAAATGATCCGAGTGGTAATGTTACCCTTTTTTTTTTTTTTTTTTTTTTTTTTTTTTTTTTAATATAGCATTGATTACATGGTGTTTTATGCATGGTTAATTCACGGAAAGTTGCATTTTTGCTTCACTAAATGTGCAGTATAGATAGTTATGTTATTTTTTGTATTTTAGTCAGATTTTTAACATAAATTTTAGTGGGGGCACACGTGTGGGCACCGTCCCGGGGTTTGTGTGTGTGTGTGTGTGTATATATATATATATATATATATATATATATATATATATATATATATATATATATATATCAAATATATATATATATATATAGATTATATATATATATATATATATATGTACTAGTATATAATAATATATATATTATTCCATATATCAATCCTATAACATATAAATACAACACAACCCCCCTACAAGTACTGGTGCCACTGAATAGCAACTTTCACTGGTTGACTAGTAACAGTGAAAAAAAAAAAAACATTCAGTATACTTACATATTTTAAAATGATGTCACCAACACTCTTATCCTCAGACCAGTTAAGCACAAGTTCTTCAAGCTCAGCCTGCAAATACATATATTTAAACAAATGTGTGCTGAAACAAACATTAGCAAGTCAGGAAATTCTCAGGTTGCTCAATGTCAGTCCCCACCACGAGGTTTGTAAGATCCTATTTATTTACCTTCTCCAAAAAGATCATGAAATTTCCCCAATGCTTCAAATTGAAATAACTGTTAATTAGAACCCACGAATTTTGCTTGAGGAAGAGAAAATGTTTTAATAAAATTATACCTTGATTCTAGTATGCACATCAAATATATCTGGGATACTGCCAAAAATCGTTTTTATTTCTTCCACAGCTAGAATAGGCCCACCAAGTTGTCCTTCTTTCTCCAAAGGGTCCTTGAACAACTAAAAGATAAAATAGTTCCCACATATAATGCGATCAAGATGGCCCACATGTTGATTCTGCTTACAGTTCCAATAATATTAAAGATTTAAAAGGAAGGTATAAAATCCCCAAAAGGTTTTACTAAACATTTAACCAAAAATGTGCTGTTGCATTGATTTATATTTTTAAATAAGACTGACCTGTAACACTGTTGTTAGGATATCTACATAGTTGCTTTCAGTCTGGTACAGCTCTTTTGCAACCTGCCACCTGGCAGACTGCTTTTGAGGAACAGGGGTTGAACTTTTTGAAGGTCTAGCAGTTGACCTGGGAGTTTCTGTCAAATTAAAATAGTAGAATTAGTAACAAAGCACATCTACCGAATGCAAACAGCCATTAACTTCCATTTCTTCCTTTAAATATATTACAACCTGTATTATCCAAAACAGATTTTACAAACACCTATCAAAACAGTACCCTGATAACCAATCATGTTGTATGCAGTGCTCACATGCCCACTGTCATAGGGAAATATGCTCAAACCAACTCTCTGAAGTACAATACTCACATTACTATATATACTTAACATTATGGGGGTTTACTATAATTATACCCAGAGTAGTAGAGTACTGTAAATGCATACTTTGAAACTTTACTTATGTTCCATAGCTTACCTTTGTTTTCGATTGCACTTATTTAATCAAAACTGTTACCTATACTAATGTCAATAACAGAGTATTCAGAAACTGCTGAAGATGCATCTCTGTCTTCAACAGCTGACACTTCTTCCCACAAACAAATACTGCTGCAGGAATACTTTCTATAAATGGTTCTATTAGAGTTTGTATCTAAGCTGACATCTTTTAAACTTTCAGTACTTGAGCAGAGAAGCTTTAGCTCTTTTTCTCTATCAGGTTCAAGTCCTCCTATTTCACTTTCTGACAAACTGAAACATAGTGGTTCCTGGCCACCTGCTTCATTGTTAAAGGCTATAAAAGGGGATGATAGCACATTAAGAATATTCTGCATTTGTTCCAGTGCTGCCTGACTTTCACATGCTTTAGTCTCACTTGTACGGAAAGTATCAGACTTTGTCATGCAATCACCTTCTGAGAAATTATATGAAATCTGCATTCCTGAGACCTCTTCCTCCTCATCAGCTACAGTAAACCCATCCTGAAGTTGCACGTGTTCCTGTTCAGCTTGCAGGAGGTAAACTGAAGCTTTGCCAACACCAGGCCTAGGCTGAAGATCTATTTCTAGCTGCCCTTCTTTCTCAGGTATATTCTGTTTTGCCCTTTCATTTCTCCATCTGCAGCTGTGCCTGGTGGGACGGTGGTTACCAGGTGTCCGACTACAGTTTTTTCTACTTCGTGTTACTACTCTGTGTGGTGTATAATCTGCAACAAAAGAATACTGACAAAAACAGCTGTCTCCCTCTTTGTAATTAAGATAAACTCATGGATACAAAATCACTTGACTAGCCAAAGAATACATGCATTTTTTCTAACTTATGCTTTATTCATATACAAGTTTGCTTTACATCATAAATGCTTTACTTAGCATTTTTCTTAAAATGAGAAATGTAATTGCCAGCATAAGACAAGCTTTAGAATATCTTACATTACTCTAGCCTCCACATACCTCCAGCAGCCTTTCCTGACTCTGGTGTATTGGAAATGTCCAGAAGAGATCCTATAGATAAGGAGTGTTCACCAGATGTCCTTTTGTGTGGTGGGAACGGAGAAATGTCCGTTTCCCTGGTTAGCTGCGCAAGAGTGTCTTGAAGACGACGTCTTTTTCGGTTGCTGTTCGGCGTGTTCAAGGAGAGCAGAGAAACAGACTTCTTCAAAGTTGGGCTTCCAGCCTGTTAAGTGTTTTATAAGACAATATGTAAACGTTACCCAGATTTTTTAAAGAAACAAAACAAAACAAAAAAAAAACCACAGCAAAGCTTACAGATAAAGGAGTTTGAAATATTAACATTACAGTATAATCACATATAATACCATGTCATGTTCAGGACAGCACTTTTTATTGGGGCCTATCCAGTATTTCATGTAAACAACATTTCAAAAGTAAACGTAGGCATTTGAAACTCAGAAGAATCATACAAACCATGTATTTTACCCAACATTAAACAACTTACCTTTTCATAGGAATACATAGACTCCCCAGCTCTTGCATCCATCTGAATGCTACCCCAAAACCACTAAAACAAGAACAAACTGTTACTTCCAATTTCATAATGTGACACTTTCATTCAAACTTTTTTTTTGTTAAATATGTCATGCAATGTCAGATACATTAAGAACCAAGAAGTAAAACTGACAATTATTATTACAAACTCACGGTTACATATAAAAAAAACGAATGCAGACTGATGTACTGTTCAAGTACACTACATCAAGCTAAAAGGGCATTTGGCATTTTTTAAATGAAATTGTCATTTATTTACCAGCAGAAAAACATAATAGAAATATTCTGCCAGCATCTAAGTTATTTGTGGAGCACAGAGGTAGGAGATTTAATTTATCAGGAATTAATTCTAAATGTAACTTTTTTTTTTTTTTTTTTTAAACCAGCTAAAATGTATCAGAATAATGAGTAAAGTAAACATTTACCTCCTGCTTTACAACATATAACTTCTTTGATGGCTCAAAAGGAAGTTCTTTTATTGTGTTCTCCTCAACCACCATGTGGGTGCATCTGACATCACCTACATCCAAGTATCGACCACCTTGCATATAGAGCGAGGAGGACTCGTTAGAATTGTTACATGACAATCATTGAAAGTGAAGCGCTATGTGCTACGGTCCAACGTATGCATAAGATTTAGAACCAATTGGTAATCTGACATTCATTTTCTCAACACTGATGCAAAATCCAACACTGACATGAAATTTAAGAAAACAGGAAATTCAAGTGGAAAATTCAATGACTTTTTGGAAAATAAAATATTTACTTGTTTAAGTTTTATTATAAAATAAAACTTAAACACTCCAAGTTTGAGCCCAGTATTAAAAGGAATACCCCATACCCTGCATTTCTGTCATGTCTTCCATGCTTGCTTTGTCTTCATCAGAAAAGCCCAGAAAACTCAGCACACAGTCTTGGAACGGAGGTACTTTAAACTCCAATCTGAACTCTTCAGCAGCTGCACAGAAATTACTAGAAAAAACATCAGCAATTTGCCAGCAAAAATGCCTTTCAGTGAAGCCTAATTTGAACAAAACAAAGACATTGCTAATTTGCAGACATTTTACTAAAACCGTCTGCCTTAAAGAAATAGCCCTCTCCCCCAACAACAAAATGTGCATTCAGCAAAGAAATATTTTTGTTCTCATGTACTATATTGTTAACATGTACACTGTTGTTGAACTTAAATGAGCCAATTCACCTAAAGCCTGAAAACTGAGATAATGTCCCAACGGTATAAAGACTACAGACTTTCAGTGCATCTAATAATGCTAGTTCTGCAATTTTTCCCTGTGTACGGAAAATGGATTTTCCATATTTTAAAATTGGCACATTTTAACCAGATAAACGCAGCTGAACATTCCTTAAGCTCGTTGTATATTAAACCTGTACCACGTTAGTGATACTTACGGCTCATTCCTCTTCTCCCAGGCCTTATATATCCATTCTGTTTTCAGAATTGGCGTGCCCATGCTTACAGCAACCTGTAAGGGTAAAAAAACAATGAATTAGGGAATCACTGTCAAATTAGTAGTTAAAGCTGTACATGTCTCTACAACAAATAGGGCACATCTATATTTGTATTATAATTTGAAACATTACAAAAATACAAAAACCCCCAACATCCTACCAACTATATAAAACATTTTTATTAAAGACATTTCCAAATTTAAATTATGGCATGCAAACATGCATGGAAAGGGTGAACATTGAAGCTTGGATACCTATTAATTACGTATGTTAGAAATTATGTAAAAATGTAACTGACCCTGAACTTTTCTCCATGTGTGGAATTCGCAATAAGATGCGTGACTTTGGAACTGAAATCCCTGCGGATGGTGCCTCCCATGTGATGAGCCAGATTAACAAGTTTTACCTAGAAATGAAGGAAGACAAAAGGAAATATACCGGGAACACATTTAAAAAACACCTCAACACACTGCAGAGATCAATACAGTTACCAATGCAAGAGAAGACGCTTGTCTTTAGGGATGTCATATTATCTGGGGTCAAGGATATAGCATCCACACATAACAGGAACCTTAAAAGATGAAAATAAACGCTTAAGCACACAGGTTCAGCATAATTAGACAGGGAGCTCAACATATATTATAGGAAGTGTCAACATTACCTACATATTCAGTATATTGAATAACTATTTGAAACAAGTCAAATTTGGAAATTTTGGAAATACTGCTAGCATCAGGCCAAACAATAAGAGGGCAGAACTAAAGAGAAAGCAAGTAAAGTGCCATCACTAAGATACGAGTCATTCTCAAGTGTAGCTACAAAACTGTCATGGGATGATGATGATGATGAAAAAGCACTTTAATGAAAGCAAATTAGAAACTTACCACTTCTTCCTTCTTTCTGAATCCTGTGAAACACAACACCAAGTTCAGCATAGCTGTACAGTAGAGTGGTCGGGAAGAGAATGGAAGGGGCTAAATATATATAAAAAAGAATTTTAAAAAAAAGTCAATATTACTAAAGAGCTCACTAACAATAACACGTCATACTGAAATCCACCAAGACATACCTCTTCTAAATACCTTCTGACTAATTTCTTGGTAAGAAACGAAATGCTAAATAACACATATACATTTCTTTTTTCAATAAAGATTTTTTACACAAAGAACAGGTATAGTACAGGATACTTATACAAACCACCAAAATGGTGTGAAAAGTACAAATTGAAGATACAGACAGTCTCAGTAGTTAAGTTTTAATTTACCTCTTCTTTCGCTGCACAGTGGAGTACAACAGGTGGTCCAAGAATCCTGTTGTCCTTTTTATACAAGTATTCATACTCTGGACACCCAAAATCAGTCAGTATGAATATTGTTTCAAATTCTGTGTTCTCACCATCTCCAAACTCTTTCACGTTGCATGTTTTAATACAGGGAACTTTAATTTCCTAAAGAAGGTAAAACAATAAAGTACTACTAATGTAAAATGGCACCACACCCTTGAGCCATGAGAAAATACATTGTACCGTGTATTATATACAAATATACCTGTTTTTATCTTCTCCACAATTTTTGCAAATTTGGTTATTGACATAAAGGACAATGTTGAAGCAATCATTTAAATACAGGCCATGCACTTGATATTATACAAGCAATTAAACGCTAGCAGACAGTCCTTATTTGACGAGGACAACCAAAAATAACTGAAGACCTTTTTTCTTTTATGGCTTAGAAAATAAGAGGTGTTGTCCTCTTACAAGTTCTTCAGTTTCACTTAAAATACACAAGGTTAAAAAACTAAGTGTTCAAATTTGCATCTTGCGTTATGAATCAGTCTATTCCAAATTACACGTTATGAAGTTCATTTCATAAACAATTAATATATTACTGTTTTTTTTTTTTTTTTTTTTTAAATATACATATGTACAGCTGTTTTTACATCCCTCAGCTTGCACTAATCTTATTGTATTATACCTTCCCTGATGCAACATTGAGTAATACAAAATGAATCAAGTTTTCTGAAACCAGCAGTGAATTTTAGATATTTAAGACATGCCTTATACTGCAGTAAAATAAGCTGTGAAATACTGTAAAAAAAAAATTTACATGCAACATTGTCACTGTATAAAACCCTCAAAACAAAGACCCACCTCCAAGTGGTAAAGCCATCAAACAATTGTTTGTCTAAATCAAAAAGGACATATTATAGAAAGTGTTCCTCTTCACCAGTTGTTAAATTCCAAAAATGTGTTAGAAATCAACCAAGACCTATTAGTATAAAGTAAACATGTGCTATTACTCTGGACACCTTAAACAAACCATGCAGGATTGGTCTCCATGTGGATTTAAGCATGCACAATCCAAATCCAAACATACCATATTCACTATAGTTTTTATAAATGTATTGCCCGACTCGTTGCCAGGTTCACCTCCTTTAATCCTTACAACTGGGACCTCCATTACTTTAACAGCCTGTAAAAGGAAGCACCACCTTAATACAACGATGACTATTTATAAACCACCGCCTAGTGCTTTACAGCACTTTGTCTTGTCAAATGTGTTCCTATTGTTCACCGTTGTTCTTCCAATCTATTACTGGATCTTTCTCCTCTTCCATCCTTAATGTTGAAGGAAGCAGTTTGGGTTCAGGCGAGGTGTCCTCTGGTCCTGAACCCAGTCTTGTATTTCATTAAATTCTAAAATCCTATAGTTTAAATGCAACCAAAAGTATAGAGTTACTGGATCTATTTTTAATATACTGATATTGGAATCATTTATAATACTGTTGTATGTATTCTTAAATACATAGCATTAACTTAATTACAAAAGCTGTAGAAAAGAGAAAATCAATTTTATTTTTGCAGGTACTTACATGAAGCTCAAAAATAAAATATTTTATCCCCAAACAAAATGTTGCTATTATGCATTCAAATCTGGAGAAAAACTCGTATTGCACAACGCAACACCTTTTTGTGGCTTTGTTTACACCAGAGGGACCACTTGTGGCTTTGTTTACACCATCAAGGGTTACTTGCTGTTAGTTTAGGCTAACCAGAAGAAAAAGCACAGCCAAAATAAAGGCTTCCCCAAAAACCCATTGGTTAGAACAAAACTTTTACCTCTAATGCTTGAAGTAGTTTGCCATTATTGCCAGCTTCCCCAACCAATACAACACGGGTTTCAACCTGAGGCATGCCATCTAGAAATTAATTTGAAAAACAATTACAAATCCAATTAGCATGTAAAATAACCAAAACATTGTAAAATACATTTTTTATGTGGATGCTACTAAACATGTGTTACAGGCTTGGTACCTACAGATATTTTAAAAACAGAAGGGACTTGTACTGCTGTAAAGTGTGTATTTACAGTAGATAACCATTTTCCAAAAGCAAATAATCTGTTAGCAATTCAACAGAAAAAAAGAATGTTAGACAATTACAAATGAGCTGAAACTGCTAGATTCAAATTCTATTACGAAATAATTTGCAATTGTCCAACACTTTTTTTCTATTCCTGTGACCTTGGCAGCCCTACCTATATTTTATTAAGGGTAAATGTTAACCAAAAAAGGAATGCAACACCTAGCTCACAGAGTTGGAATGTTGTTATCCCTGTCCTGTTTCACAACCAAGATAAGCAGCATCAGGTTGATTTATTAGTCACATTACTCTGCGGCAGAATAAAACATGTTTAAATGAAATCCTATAATGAAAATGTCAAGAGGTCCCTGAATTATGCTTCTTTGGTTGCAGTTTTGTAAAATTAACTTTTAATTGTTTTCTTTTCAAAGCGTGGGTAAATTGCAGACTGGTAACAGCATGACAATATGCCCAGATTTTCCCTTTAAGAACTGTTTTTAAAAAGTCTCATTTTTTTACTGCTTATTAGCATTAGCAACACCATAAGTGGACTGGACCATCATTTCTTATGATAACAGTTATCAAAATGGAAATTGATTTTAACGTCTTGGTTATCATCCCAGAACATACTGAAGTTCTACAGACATTACTGTAAATATGAGAAGAAACTCAATTCACTCAATGAAACTCTATGCCATCCACGTGTCCTGCTTGGCAATAGTGTTTTAAAAGCAACAAACCTGGGATTAAACACATTCTTATGAAATGTGTCACCAATTACCTTCAATATCCTGTGATGTGGAACCAAGAAATAAATGTTCTTTGGATGTCTCTGCCAGTCTGGAGTCAAAAGCTGATAAGTCTAGACTCCGACCAGTTCCAAGTGTCAAAGTACTACTATCGGCCATTTCGGACGGACAGCTACAGTTTTTCAAGCTCTGTAAAGAAACAGAAAATACAGGAACAACAGACCTCAGAGTAAAGACAAAGTATACTGCAGAGCAAGTTATATTTTTATTATGAATATATGGTTTTCTTGTTGAAAATGGTTGCAATTTTCTGGGATCCAGATAGGTGTTTAGTGTCGCTCGCAAGACACAATCATTTTCTTTGTACAATACATCAGACAGAAATCCGTAAATCAGTAACAGCTTCTCAAATAGGAATGTGAATTGATAACAGCCTTTATTAGTACTGTGTTACTGTTACTGTTTGCATATGCCACAAATTCATAGGCGTGGCCAATATTGAATGTGCATGATGCCACTGATACACCTGTTTAAGCCACACACAAAAAAGCATGCAACTGCATAACCCGTAATATATATAATTCGTCGTAACTAAACTGAATTGTCAAACTACTGTACCTGAAAAAAACAAGAGTAAACGAGTATGCTGAAGCTATTTAAGCTTAAAATAGTAATGTTTCTATCATATACCTACTGCATTAACAAGTCAACCGGTTTAAAAAATAAAAAATAAACAGACAATGACATCTAGTTTAGCTATATTTGATACATCTTTATGTAACGTTAAGGAATAGCGATCCATTCTTAATATTTCAATAAACGAATAAAAATAGACTTTCATATAATATAATATGCATACAAACAATTGAAACTAGAAATTCATATAAAAACGAGAAGATACGAGTCGTTACTTTCTATTTTGCATTGCTAACGTCACGGGCAGCTGTTCCTTTGCATAAGATAATAAAAAATAATAATAATAATAACAAAAACTCAGACACTCACCTATCGAGATAAAACAGCAAATCGCAGGCCTCCTGGGGCACGAACGAGTACCACTGACAAAACAGTAAACGCAAAAATTATACTAAAGCTTTTTTAACGAAGAAAATACAAACACAGACAATCACGTTAGCCTTTGTGCACCGCTTTGCTAACACATATATCTTAAATTGTTATTAAGTTCAATGCATTTGAACTGTTAACCCTCATTCTTTTCGCTACAAGAAGCTGTCTCGCCCAGCTCAATTCAAAATGAGAGTCAAACACGAAATCAGCAAGCTGATTGGACGACACGGAGAGCATTTACAGGAAATGACGTAACGGCGCTTTCAATTGGTTAATCTCTTCAGAGCACTGGCAGATACTCCTTATAACTCTTTTGGTTCAAATGTATAATGTACGATTTGATTACTGATAATGAACTGCCAGAAAATGAGTCAGTAGTTTCTACCAGATTTTTTGTGAACGGAGTCATTTATATTTGTTTGTTTAAAATGACATTTTTAGTTAGAGGTAGACTTACAGTTATCCACATGTTCTGTTGGTCCTGTATGGCAGACTTTTTAAAATCGTGTTTTAAAATAATGTCCAAAACAATGTGTAGTTGTTTAAACAGATTTGTTGTAAATTATGTCATCTACAAATCTGTAACTTTCACATTAACGTTTGCCAATGCATTTTCACAATATGTGGTTAATCAAATCAATGCTTTGGAGAGTGTGGTTTCGATATTATTAGCATATGAATAGCACTCCAGAGTGATACCCTGCTCGTGTGCTTTTGTTCATATTCAAAAATTGTTCGTAACATCTCCTTGAGGTTTGGCTCATAAAAGAATTACATTAAATTAATTTCTGTCATGCACTGTAAAATCCTTAACAGACTTCAATCTTTATTTTATTTTATTTTTTTACCGGTAGTACACCAACACACTTTTAACTGGTTTACAATACATCAAAAGTAATTACAAGGTAAAATGGCATGACAGGCAGACCCTTGGGCTACCAAACTCTCCTCAGATGTTTTGTCAGAATTTACTAGATCGCTAAGCCATTCTACGCATTACGTTCTGTCAGATAGTCATTTGATTTTTCTGACCCAAAGGAAGAGCTTGGGAACATAAGACATTTTCACAATTAACACAAATGTACAGGAGACTCTCAGTGTATTTTAATAAGACATGGGTTAAGGTGCATCAAGTTTTAGCCCATTCATTTATAGGGAAGAGTATAGTATATAGAGCCTAATGTATTTATTTGTGTCAGATCACAAGTGGGCGTTCTAATCGCTCTGACTGCTCACAGGGTTGATATTAGCTATAGGTATACAGTGCACCAGCCCTTTATAATGCAGAAGAGGTTATAAGTTGATATGGTTATGGCTTCTTTGGTCCATAATATCATTGCACTACCACAGTGTCTTACCTATGGCACTCTGTGGTTATAAAGGGGGAGCACTGTGTGTGTGCGTGTGTGTCTATATATATATATATATATATATATATATATATATATATATATATATATATATATATATATATATATAGTGCCTATAGAAAGTCTACACCCCTTGAACTTTTTTTCACATTTTGTTGTGTCAGTGCCTCAGTTTCATGCATTTAAATTAGGATTTATTTTTTTTTTCCACTTATCTACACATCATACTCCACACTGTTAAGGGGAAAACAGTTTTTATTGAGAAAAAATATATATATTAAAAATACAAAACTGAAAGATCGTAATTGGATAAAACTCCACCCCCCTGAGTTAATATTTGGTAGAAGCACCTTTGGCAGCAATTACAGCTGTGAGTCTGTTGGGATAGGTCTCTACCAGCTTTGCACACCTAGGTTTGACTTATTTTTTTACAACTTTGCCCCCGTTGTTCTTTCAAAACCGCCTTGGTGCTCATGGTTGTCTTTGTTTTGAAATGCACTACCCAGCAACGTACAGGAACTGCTGAATTTATCCTGGAATCATGTGAATCACTACAATTTAACAGAAGTGGAGGCCACTTAACTTGGTGTGTGATTTTTGAAGGCGATTGGTTACACCTGAGCTAATTTAGGATTGCTGTTACAAGGGGGGTGGACACTTATCAACCAAGCTATTTCAGTTTTCATTTTTAATTAATTTTCTACAAATTTCTAAAATATATTTTTCACTTGGAAGTTGTGGGGTAGGATGTGTAAATAAATGAAGTATTTTAATGCATTTTTAAAAAATGTACACAAAAAGTTTAAAAGAGTAAAAATATATTTTATTTTCAGGATGTTTTGGAGAAAAGCCCTCCTTCAGCTGTTTAAAAAGAATAGTAAACACAGTGCAGTAAACTTGTTGTTGTTCAAGATTTGTAATTATGCAAAAATTTTGTGGATGGTGTCATGATTATTAGAATCAAATGTTTATTCCTAGAGGTTCCAAAGTTCCAAGTTTGAAGATAAACTCTCGTTCCTTTAGTTTCTGAGCAACATTTGTTCCATAGCACTGATTGATCACACAGACTGTGATGTCTTCAGCAGTGTGATCATCACTGTTGAAGTGATGGGCTACTGGAAATACAGTGGTGTTAATGAAAATGCTTCTTAAGTGTTCTACAAACCGGTCTGCTAAATGCCTTTTAGTTTCCCAAATATACAATTTGTTGCATTTCTTCCTAATAATGTAGTAGACTATTCTTTTAGCTGTACATGTAAAATGTCGAAAGAAGATTTAATGCCTCTAATCTCTGTTTCAGATTGAATGTATTTACAGGTATTACATCGTGGTCTATTACATGGATATGTGCCTTTCAAAGGTTCCCCAGAAGGATGAATAGCACTGTGTACCACATATTCTCTTATATTCTTGTCTCTTCTATATGACATCAAGGTGGGAGTCTTGAAAATAGGTGCTGTAGATGGGTCTATGATCTGTGTGTTGTATATTGTT